>NC_044353.1:8076865-8376865 GCF_007364275.1 Archocentrus centrarchus | reverse complement strand
ACGCACATCAGGTTTTGAGGAGAGCAGCCTTGAATGCAGAGAACAGAGCTTTGCTGGCCAACTACAGGATGAGTGCTGCACTGTTCCGATTACAATATGAGCACTAATGGACTGTAGTAAGATCATTTCAATATAAAAAGCATGGGCTGACAGTAAATGGATTACCTTTTCACAAATGCAATTAATGTTGGCCCTTTTAAGGCTGTGATCAGGTTTTTAATGTTTTCTTCCAAACCCATGAAAACAGCGTTGTATAAACTGGCAGAATTGCTATTGAACATACTGCTTTGTCTTACTAACACACTGATGTGCCATGTAGCCAGTTCACAAAATAAACAAGGAAGTTAGTCCAAGAGTCTTGAGGAAGCAGAGCAGCTACACATGTTGAACCTTTTGAGGAATGTAAGAGCTTTACATGTGCGGTGGCATCAGGAAATAAATCTTTTTAAACCAGAGAGCACGTTTATTCACACATTACTTCATGGTGTGGAAGAAAAATTAACATCCATATGTTTAATATTGCTCATGCAGTTGCAGAGCTGTTAGTGATTACCTCAGTACTGTATAATAATACATGAATTCTTTGGATAAGGAAAAAAAGTGGATGGTGGAACATAGATAATTGCTGCATATTAAAAACTGCTAAAATTCCTCAAGTCTGGCTCTGCAAAAACAAAAGGAAGTGTTGGGCACATGTGGCAGACCAGTTCAACCATTCCTCCCTCATTCCTGAGCCACAGTTGGAAATGAATCTGTATTTGTTTTGGAGAAAGTCAGAGCCTCTGCGGCAGTCACTGTTCTGAAAACTCCTGCTAGTTTGGGCACCATCATTTAGAGCTGCGGTGGCACTGCAGTGCAGCCCTGCAGTAATACAGTGTGTTAAATTAATTATGAGTCTGGAAATCTCAAGCTGCTTTATTCCATCTTGTCTAATGTGGAAATAGGCCCAATTTGCAATTGTCTGATTTCAGTGATGGATAATGCACCTGTGCATCATAAAACATTGAGCTCCTAATAGAAGGTATCATTTGTCAAAGGACTGGGCTGCTCACTTTGGGATAAGCATTAAGGCCAGCTCTGAGACACCTCTGCCTCAGCCATTATCAAGCTTTCTGCACTGAGCACCAGAAAAACAAAACACGCAAAGCTCTGTGTCACAAATGTTTGTGATAGTACTGTAAAGATACATTTTCTCTCTTAGAATAGAATAGAATGCCTTTATTGTCATTATACAGGATGTACAATATTTGCACCACTCAGAGTATCTATTTTTATACTTAATGGGTTCATGTGTATGTAAGGTTAAAGGGCTAATCATGAGGGGGGGAAAGGGGGTAACTGCCAACCTGCCTCTGTTTACAAGTAACAGAAGATGCCTGCAAGCACAGGTTAGAGCTCTTTCATTTAACGCGTACAATAACTGAAGTATGTAACCAACACATTGTTTGTTTTATGTGCTATTTCTTTCCAGATGCAGTTTTTTTTAAAAGCAACAAGCTTGCCAATAACTGGTGACTCCTCTTTGCTGTTAGTTTAGTTTAAAATGACAGAGGCCTGTGCTAACAGGCGCTTGTACAGGGATTACATTTATTAAACAGAGAGAGGTTAGCTGTTTCCCCCAGTTTTAATCTCCATACTGACAACAGCTGCTTTTAGTAGGCCTACCTTTATATTTACTGCATAGAGTGTGTAGTGATCTTATCACCCAACTCTTTGGGGGGAAAGGAAGATACCCTATAGCTTCTTTCACAAAAACGGAACAATTAATGTAAACATCACAGGGTCACGGAGTGTGGGAGGGCTTCCCTACCACTTTAATTTTGCACTGCTGACGGTGAAAATATAGGAATAAGAGGAAAATGACAGTCTACAATGAGTTACAATGGGCTATAATATAATATAGCAACTATTGAGCCCTTCACATCTGGATAGGCACCTGTAGCCCGCGTAGGGATATTAAAAATTGTGCTGTGTATTCAGGGTGTGTGCTTAAGTGCCGCGGCGGCGCACGCACGGACAGCCCTCTGTGCACCTCGGGCTGGAGGCAGACCTACACAGAGTCGTGGCGTTTAAGGCTGCTTCAGAGAGCCACAGCTTCAGAGTCAAGCTTTGTACACAAACCGAGATCCGGGAGCAGCTTTTTAGTCCGTGAACACCGGAAAAGAAAGCAGCCTGTTGAGGAAGGGAAACAGGTCTACTGCGGGTGCTGCTGCCTCTGGAACTGGAAGGGACATTTGAGGTGCACTTAGTTGGAAGACTTTGATAGGCTCTTTTGCTCCGCATCTTACCCGGGCGGAAGATATCTAGAGCCGAGTTGGACGTTTCCTTTCTTCCGCAAAAAAAAAAAAGGTACGTTTCTTACCCTCAGGCTGTTTTTCCTGCACAGCACTTCCTTCATGTCCGACTACTAACTGGGAACCTTCACTAAAACTTCCATGTTGCCTGTTTTAGGACTAATAGGCTTATCCCTACACAGTAATAATAGCTGTTATTTTTCCTCGCACTAATTTTACAGGAAATATGTTTGACATGGAGTAAGCTGTTATTTGTTTTTAGCCCCCCCCTCCAATTATTGAAATAATACTCCTGCCTAAGCCTGAACTGCCCATCTGTGTTTGTGTCTCGGTCCTTCTCCTAATGAGAGAACAGATGTACCGCTGCCAACTAATCGATAACGGTCATTTCCTGTTGGTTCAGGCAGCCCGCTGGCTCCTGGCTCAGCAAACAATGCCAGCTGAGGGACCCGGCCGCACTACCATCAGGCTCTATATCCCGTAATGGCCTCTATTTGTTTTACTGGGGATAATGACGCTCCTTTGTGCAATAAAGGAGCTCCCACTCTCATCCACTCTGCGGCTCACTGAATGGCCAGTTTCACTTCATGCAAGGATGGCAGTCTGTGGAGTGAGAGCAGGTGCTCGTGTTAGTCGCCCCAGCTGTTCAAGTGAGACCTGGTCAGGTTATGTTATGGTGTTTGAATAAGATGCTTTTGTTGCCTCTTATTGATCTACTGCTTTCAGAGACACCATCAGGCGCTCTCAACATGCAAAGAAGGCTTTTATAACTGCGCTGCCTTGCAGCTGCCTTTTTTTTTTTTTAAACTAATTTGCATACTCATAAGTCACTTGACACTGCAGATCTGAGCAACACCACAACAGGAAAAACGCTTTAAATTCTTGTCATTTCTACAGCATGTAATGAGTAAGTTAAATTTCAAGAAATGCCAGCAGCCTATTTGAGTCCGCTTCTGCCTGCAGACACTCTAGGCTGCACAGTAAACACGAGAGACATGTGACAGGGTTTACCTCCAGCTTCAGCTGAGCTCAGTAGAGTGGAAGTTTCATCATTTTAAAGTGAGTGAATCAAAGTTATGTGCACAAAAATGTACCTCGAGTTGCACGGGCATCATGTGATTTGGGGGTTTCACAGCCACTGTCCTGAGAGATTAGAAAGAACTGGGAGATGTGGTTTGGGCCCAAGCCTTTAATACCCAGAAACACAGTTTTCAGTTTAAAAGGATTCTGGGGGTATTACACAGTATATTTGCAGTTTGAAAATTGTAATTGAGGCATCGTTTGCAATAATAAAGGTTAATAGTCTGTGACAACACGTATGTGTTGCAAGGAGTTTCAGGACAGTGTATGAAAAATATTAGAATATATTCAGGTTTGAGTGGCGTGTCACAGAGGGGACCAAGAAAATGAAAACTATGTTATGAATTTTACTCAACCCACTGAGGGAATAAAAAGTTTTTTATTCCCTCATAATAATAAGAGGAGGGGACATTTTGTACTTGGATACGGTGTTAGTTTCCTATATGCAAATATCAAGGTACAGGTTTGCCTGTTACTGAATGGAAGACTTACTCCAGCCACGTTACAGATCATTTCTGGCTTTTGGCTAATTTATTATAATTTATGACATTACAAAAGAAAAAGAATCAACATTTAATTACCAGGTCATGAAAATTTGGCTTTAATGCAATTAAAAAATAGATTCTCAGCTAAATGTCTCAAATCTCATTTTCAACTGTGACCCTGTGGGTATAGCAAGTATGCCTAGGTCTCAGCACAGTGTTCTACTATACAGTGTGCTGTATAGAGGTCATTTGAAAATGTTCAGCTGAAATGAGGTTTTGTCTGGATGAACTCTTCATCTAAACTGCAGCTGCTTTAAAAACAAAACAAATAATATATATTTTCTGTTAGCAACCAGAAAATAATTCATAGGTGAAGGCTTACAGATACGGATGCATCAGTTTTATGACATAAGTTCTTGACAAGTGAAAAACATGGACTTGTCCTCTTATGCCCTGGACTGCAATTACTGTGACAGGACAGAGTGAAAGCTGTCTTTGCTCCTCTTTCTTTTTGTTTTAGCCTTCGTGGTAATATGTCTGTCAAGCTCTGGAGACCTCCATCTGGCCGGTTAAAAGCTGAGCGTACCGACTGCTTTGACCGCTAATGGGTCTTGCGGGCAGCTGAGTCAAAGTCTGGTTTCCACGGAGACGGGTCTCACCAGAGAGAGGCAGGGCTGAGCTGCGGCGATTGATCTGATCCGCCGTGTGTGCGTGTTTGTTTGAAAAGACACACACGGCCAGCTCTGTGCTCGCCTTTTCGCAGCCAAAGCTGTGCGGCCGCCCTCCTCCTCCTCCTCCTATCTGTGTTTGGTTGACTGACAATAAAAGGTTAATGGCAGGTAATCTCACACCTGCTTCCAGAGGAGATTACACTGAGATTAATGAAGGGTCTAATGAAGCCAGTGGACAGATGGCAGAACTTCCTGTAATTTAGTTGAAATGAAACTTTCAGTATGTATATGTGTCAGAACTTGATTATTACATATTACCTCCATGTTGGGACATACATCAAACTAATATATATCTCAGTTACAGTTTCTTTTAATTATGTTACAACATAATTTAATCTCATCAACATCTGTCAAAGACTTTTTATTCTAATGCTGGTTTAAGTATGCGCTCCAAGTTAAGGCGTTAAAGGTGCCTTATGGGGTATTTTACCAAACATTTTTTTAAATTACTTTAATTCTACATTGTTTGAAGCCATTTAAACAATATTCATCTTTGCTGGTGGGCTGCTATGTGACTCTGTGAACTGCTACCCTTCACGAGTTCTTAAAAAAAAAAAACACCACAGATTTCTTTTACCCTTGAACTGAAACCTTTGGCATCCAAAAATGCCGATCAATTCCTTGTCTCTGCTGCTTTAAAAGTATGATTTCCTTTTTTCATCAGTTGAAATCTGTAATCATACCATTGTAAAGTGAACATTTTTTCATGCCAGTGACAGCTGTGATCAGAGGCACTGGGTCGACTGTCCGTCCATGCAGTGTCAGGCCAGTGCATGGAGAAATATTCTCAGCAACAGTGCAGTTGTTACGCTATTAGATGCTTTTAGTAAGGCGTTTTCAGCAAGTTCTTTAGGTTATCTTAATTTCTCAGATTGACTTTCCCTTCTCCCAACCCTCCAGATGGCATCAACCGAGTCGCGGCTCCAGCAGCAGCCCTCGCAGAAGGATGCGGCCGATCAGAACTTTGACTACATGTTCAAGCTGCTGATCATTGGCAACAGCAGCGTGGGGAAAACCTCCTTCCTGTTCCGCTATGCGGACGACTCCTTCACCTCCGCCTTCGTCAGCACCGTGGGCATCGACTTCAAGGTCAAGACCGTCTTCCGCAATGACAAGAGGATCAAGTTGCAGATCTGGGTGGGTAGATTTAAGATGTGTCACACTGTGGTTTTGACACGCTGCAGTATTTGTATTTGTAAAAGGCAAAAATACGGCCTAAACAAGAGGTTTTGTCTGCTAAACTACAGCAATTAGTTCATTCTGCTTTTTTGTTGGTGCTACAACTGAGCTCCCTGTGCACTCTACCATAAGCTGTTGTAAATCAGAGTGGATGCTCCATACTTTTTTGAGATTTTATTGCATCACTAGCAAAGAACGTGTTAAGTCTTTCACTCCTTGCCCTCTTTTTGACTTTTTAAAACATTTTTCTCGAAATGCGGTTGGGCAGATGTGCAAGTTGAATCTGGGAAGTTTCTAAGTGTAAAAAGCATGGCTTCCTCATGTCTTATACACATTCATATATCCTACCCTTTATCAAGTATCTGCTAAGTTTAAACAGATGTATAAAGGAGATGGATTGGTGGCATAATGGTTTATTATTTCAGGAGGGGATTTTCCTCTTGGAGAGCAGGGCTTGAACCCAAAGAGATGGGAGAGCTGGGAACCCCCCCCCCCCCCCCCCCCGCCAAATTCTGCATTTTTATATTTATGCTTACTGCAGCTTTAATTGGTGTTACGAATCCTGATTAGTAGCCAGGATTAAAGAGAACCTGTCTTACCTTAGATCTACTGGTACCGTGCCTTCATGAAAATTGCTGCAAGTGCGTTTTGACACAAGTTAAAATATGGTATAATTATAATATTCTCTAATATTTTGTATGGTGAACTTGTTAGCCTAAAGGATACAACTTCTACTAAATCTTATGATTAATATCTGGATGTTCAGCTGCTAAATGCAGTACATGACTGTTCACTAGCTCGCTGCAGACTTTGTCTGCTGATGATGGTCATCTGGATGCCAAGTTGGAAAGGCATTCCCTACCGTGGATTATAATGTCCTCTTTATTTAAATATAAAATGTGTTTTGACAAAACGATTCTAATTCTAAACTGCGGCTCCACTTAAAAATACTTTGGCCTCGTGGCAGCAGGAGGGGCAGCCAACTTTGACAGGGGCATTCAGCTCAAGTCAGTTTGCTATTCCATTAAAAACAAAGTGCTTGCGCTCACACATGCTATGCATAATTGCAACCATACATGCATAGTACAGTCATAGAGAAATGTAGCTGTGGTTATAAAAGTGAAACATCTCTTGTCTTAGATTGCAGAAGCAAAACAAGAGACAGACAGGAGAGACATTTTCTCTGGGTGCTGAAGTGGATCAATGAACTCGCCGCACACTAGATCAGTTGACTGTGAGCGCACAATATCTTCAAAAGACATTTCCATTTGTTTTGCGCCATGCTTTAAAACTAGCTGCATGAGCTGATGAATGACCTCCTTTTAGTTTCACAGAGACATGGGGGGTATTTCCCAAAGTCTGACCTGCGTAGGCCCATCTGCTTAGTTCCCTCCTCAGTCCTGCTGTTTACCATGATTGCTGCAGAAAAACACTAAACTGCTGTGCACCGAATAATTAAACTGAGCTTGCACTGCAATAACTAATCGGCGATGTGGGCGTTTATGTTTTTCATTACCAAACTGTATGAATTAGTGCAACTTACAGCTGAAGTGGATCAGTAGAATTCAGCTGAGAGGGCACAGTGACTTTATTGGACAGGTTTGGACCCCTGAGGTGCGTCCATAATGCTGACACTGGCCTCTTGTTTGGTGGTAGCAGGAGTGTGGGAACAAATTCCTTTTGCCAGTAAGTGGGTCTTATGTTTTCAAGGTTGAGAAAGTAAAAGCATTCATTTAAAATTGTTGTGTAATGTATCACATATAGAGTGTGATGCAATGTGTTGCGTGCAGTATTTATAGCAGGCAAGGTATTGTGATGGTATCATGAGTTAAACACCATCTGAAACAATACAATAGCCCTGCAGCTGGATTAACACATAATGTTTCCTTGTTGGTGGGACGTTCAGGTGTTGACTGAGCTACGCTATGTTACCATCAGTATTTTCTCGTCTGCCTTCACACACATATGATCTTGAGTGGCATCACATTCTTAATCCATAGGGTTTAATATGATGTCTGCTCACCTTTGCAGCTATAACAGCTTCAACTCTTCTGGAAAGGCTTTCCACAAGGTTTAGGAGTGTTTCTGGGAATTTTGTCCAAAATGTCTTGGTATGCTGAAGCATTAAGAGTTCCTTCCACTGGAACTAAGGGGCTGAGCTCAACTCCTGAAGAATACCCCCACACCATAATCCCCCCTCCACCAAACTTTACACTTGACACAATGCAGACAGACAATGCCAAACCCAGACTCATCCATCAGAATGCTAGATGGAGAAGTGTGATTCATCACTCCAGAGAACACGTCTCCACTGCTCTAGAGTCCAGTGGCAGCGTGCTTTACACCACTGCATCCAACACTTTGTATTGTGCTTGGTGATGTAAGGCTTGGATGCAGCTGCTCAGCCATGGAAACCCTTTCCATGAAGCTCTACACACTGTTCTCAAGTTAATCTGAAGGACACATGAAGTTTGGAGGTCTGTAGTGACTGACTCTGCAGAAAGTTGGTGACCTCTGTGCACTATGCACCTCAGCATCCACTGACCCTGCTCTGATTTTAGGTGGCCTACCCCTTCATGGCTGTGTTGCTGTTGTTCCCAATCGCTGACTGTGGAATATTTATTAGTGAGGAATTCACTGAGCTCTGAGAGTGACCCATTCTTTCACAAATGTTTGTAGAAGCAGTCTGCATGCCTAGGTGCTTGGTTTATACACCTGTGGCCATGGAAGTGATTGGAACACCTGTGAATACTTTTGGCAATATAGTGTATTTTTTAAGCTGCAGTTTGCAGCTGTTACTGTTGCTTGTTGTGTTTGACAGTTAATGTTGTTGCTTAATTTCAGACCAGTGTTCCTCTTTACTAACTCAGTTTGTCATACATGTTTAACACATGATTCTTGAGAATTTGTTGTTGCTTTTCATTCATTTGTGGTTTCTTTGGATGGCAGATGTTACTTTCCCTAGCAGCTATGCCATTAAGACAAAAAAATATTAAGTCACATTTATAAGTTGTTGAACAGTTTGGCTTGTTTTTTATGTAGAAAGCCTTACAGCAGCTGTATAATGTCTTCTGCAGGCCAGAATGTCAGTCTATATATAAAAGACAATGTACTGTAGAGAGGATGCAGCCTCTGAAAAGGTTTGGAAAGTGAAGCCAATGTGGGTGTCTTCTAAATAGGAGAGCTCAATTATGGAAAAAAAGATCATTATTATTTTGCTCACTATTAAGGTCTTGAATATATTTAACACAATAACCCAACTTTTGAAACCTTTGAAAACTTCACAGATAACAAAAATCGAGTTGTATTTCTTGTTTTCTGGATTTCTTTCGTTCTATCACCTCAGCTCAAGCTGAACACCACATGTTTTAGAGAAGGGTGAAAGCACACCGCCGTAAAAGAAGGGGCAAAGTAATAGTTTTGTCTAGATTATTTCTTTTGTTGGCCCTGCAACAGATGGCAGCCTGGTGTACCCTGCCTCTCACCCTGTGACAGCTGGAATAGGCTCCAGCCTCCCCACAACCCTGAAAAGGAAGTGAATGGATGGATGGATATTTCTTTTTTTCATAACATTAGAAGCCATGATTGTAATTTAATTTTAATTTAATTGCACAGTCTTACCTTTAGGGGACTTCCTCTCTAGTTGCAAAGAGAAGTCAAATTACACTGAAGTCTATGAAAGAATAACCCTGCTTCTCGCTTGATTTATGACCTCAGTAGACACTTCTTTAATGAGTTTACTGTTGTAATTATTCATTTCAGCACAATGTGATGTTCATTTGGTAAATTATTATCCTGTTCAGAGTGAAATACATGAGAAAGCAGGGCTTATGTTGACAAGTCACTACGATATGAGTCTGAGCCACGCCTCGCTTTAACAACAGACAAAATGCTCAAGTGGGGCTTCAGTGGGAACCTCAGTGGTTGATCTCACTTTTTCCACCTTTTTCATCCCCTTTGGTCACAATACGGGAACTTTCACAGGAACTCTTCTTCCTACATAATATTTTTAGGTAGGAGATGTCACAAAATGAATATTACAGTACAACATATGTCTGTGGAAAGCGATGTACACCGCTGTGTGTGCAGTGACTGAAGGGGTTAAAGTCTACAGTAAAATCCGGTGAAGTCACTCAAATTTAGCTGCAACATGGTGGCATTGTAAGGTTCTGTGTTCCAATGTGCCTGGTGTCTTTTCCATTCCTGCATGGATATTCTCCAGGTGCCACAGCCCAAAGTCTTGCCTGTAAGGTTAATTGAGTGTAAACTGGGCTGGATGTGAGTGTGAATGGCTGTCTATATCCATGAAGTGCTGCCTACATGTCCAGCTCAAAGTCAGCTGTGATAGGCTGAAGCCCCACCGGAGATAACTGGTTAAAATAAGTAAATGGATAGATGGTTGCATTATTGCATTACCGGACCGAGGTTAGGGGGAAAAAAGCCCCTGCTGTTGACTTGACTTGCTTGAGTTTCTTTTTGTTCTCATTTTAAAATCCCACCTTTAGAGAAACATATTAGGTACCTTTAAATAAATGTGCCAATTTTTTGAAACAGCACTTTTACACTTTTTACTGTTGAGAAAGAGCAGGAACCAGCTTCTACAATTAATTAGCTCCACTGACAGCTTTACTAAAAAACTGGACTTTGGAATTATTGTAAGGCTTCCATATTGTACTATAAGGTGTATCCCAGCACCCCTCCTTTCCTCACATTGCGCTACAAATCCTGTCGATATACGTTGTTTAGGCTGGTTAAACAGATGATTCATTTGAACCAACAATCTGTGAGCCAGTGCATGATCTACAAACAGTGACCAAAATGAATCAGCAGCAGAGAACACGCCACACCAAAGCACACACCTGCATGACTAAACATGTGTTTCTCATAAGTGACATGCAATGCTAGTGGTGTTATTCTAACAGCTGGTGAGGAGGAAGAAAAAAATGACTGTATACTTTCTATTCTGTAATTAGAGTACAGTGTTTTGTTTTGTTTTTTTTTAAAGAAGCAGCCTTGAAGTACTGATGGATGACAAAGAAACCTGGTATTTCCTGGGCTCAGGAAGCAGAGGAAGTTCCTTATCAGCGTCTGACTGAGCCGTAGTGAGGATATACTTCAAACGTAGCCGTGTATTTAAAGGGTGTGGGAGCAGCAGGCATGTCTTAATACAAGTCCTCCCTTATGTTGCGTTAATAATCAACTCTGAAATAATTCAGGAATGCTAAACCGAAGTTGGCTACCATGTGTAAGAGAATTCACCGGACCCTTTGACAAAGAGTGTCGTAGATTAACCCACTGCGCCAGCTGCCAGCCCCACTGGTGTGTATCATGGAAACTGGCCTGACAACACACCACGTGGCCCGTGCACAGTAAATAAATGTACACACAGTCCAGGAACTCATGTACAATATGATCACACTGTGCACACATACTGTTTACATCCACACTCACATGTCATGGAAATACATTTCTATTCATCAAGCACACACACACACACACACACCTTTTGCACATTTACCATAAATACATCCACATATTTGTCATGTGTGCTATCCCAGGGGGCGATGTCCTGTGTGTGCCTCTGCTTCGTGCCGGTTGCTTATATCAACGCAGGTGACGCACATTTAAAGATCAGGGTCCCGGTGACGTCGGAGCCTCTGACTGTGCACAAGCCTAATTTAAACTCCTCCCTATCTGTCATCGCACATACACACACACACAAGGGAGCAGCTTTTGTTTACTGTTTGGGGTTTATTGTAGCAACCCTGGAGACTGACTGTTTGGTTAGTAATATCATTATGCTGCCAAATATTTGATCATCGCTGCGTGGATGAGATAAAGATGGACCTGGGATATATCACACGTTGCTAAAACAAAAATAAGCCCTGACAGAGCAGACTCTGGAAAGATTAAGGAATAAAGCTCAGGCTCTCTGCCGCAGGGGTTTAAGCAGCAGGCCGGCCTCTGTGCTGGTCATTTTGTAAAGTGAGAATGATCACCTTAGTTGTCCACGTAGAGCGGTCCTTGCTGTAATGGAACATTCATAACCTTCAATGGCCTCTGGTTACCTGGACAACCCACTCGTCCGCCTCAACAAAATGAGGAAAACATCAGACACGCACAGGCCCCCGATGCAAATTAAGGACTTTAGAAAGGTTACCAAGGCGCCATGAGAGTGGAGGCGAGGTAATCAGCCAAGTCAGTCTACCTGTTTGATGTTTTATGCCTCAGTCGTCCAATAAACGGAGCTGCTGTCTGTGATATTACACACCGCCTCCAGCTGCTTGGTAATCCAAGCCACGAGTCCTGGTTTGATGAGAAATGACTGTGGCAGGACAGGAGCTAGCATCTAAATGCCATCTTCCGGTGGACTGTGCAGAGCGGTAAAATGGCATTTTGAGGGAAAGAAGGCGGTTGGTTTGGAAGAAGAGAACCACAAGAAGGTCTCACAGAGTGCAGCTGAGGCTTGACCCAGCCTCAGATTTACCAGTACATGTCTAACTGGAACTATCTGTCTCATTTTTACTGCTTACTACTACAAATGAAACCAAATTCAAATCTAACATGAATTTAACTTAAAACAGTTTTAATAACTTGAATTGGAATCTTGACATCACAGGTCATGTCAGGTTTTTTTTTTTTTTTGGGGGGGGGGGGGGGGGGGGGGTGGCTTAGCTAACCAACACTGGTAAGGATTACTAAAGCTAATGATTCCCAGCTAGGGGTACTAACAGTGAAAATGCTTCTTTTTTTTGGGGGGGGGGGGCCATATACTGAGTCAGGTGACACCTGAACACTGAAGCCAAACATCTGGATTAAAACATTAAGTTACATCATTAATAACCATAACAAACTTCCAGTTAAAAATATATTTTATAATGAACATATTTAAAACATGGCAACAGTGAAGTGGTACCTGACAGGTATGCGGAGACATAGCAGGGCACCTTGTACCCCCACATTCTGCTTAAAATCTGCAAGAAGTTTCCAAATTATAGTGTTAATGCAGTAAACCACTTACTGCAATGGCTGACTGTTGGATTTGCTCCACCTGAACTGAGTAGTGTCAAGTCAAAGCTGACACCTTAGATAACTGTTGCTGCAAAAGGCCAAGGCTGCAGCTTTGACAGTACTGCCCCCTTGTGGTTTAAAATCATGTATTAAGAGGTTTTTTTAACTGTAAAAATGTGAAGTGTATGAAACATAGAATGAATGAAGCGTCTGACTGGCCGTGTCTGTGTGTATAATTACAGGATACAGCTGGACAAGAACGCTACCGTACCATCACCACAGCCTACTACAGAGGAGCCATGGGCTTCCTGCTCATGTATGATATCACTAACCAGGACTCCTTCAGTGCAGTTCAGGACTGGTGAGTCTTGGATGGCTGAAAAGTTTTTGTCTGTCAGTACCAGCTAGCTTAGGTTATGTTCTGTCATTTTGTTTTACCTTAAAAAAAAAATAATAATAATAAAAATTAAAAATCAAGTCTTTTATGCAAAGTGTGAAGTTGGGCCGTGGAATATGCAGGAGTTCTTGGTGTGGTAGTGCCATCGTGTGGACAGTTATGAAAGTAAAGTGAGTCATAAAATAATATGGTGTGCAAAGTACAGCAGCACAGTGGATTTTAAATTAAACACATAAGATGTGATTGAACTGCAGACTTTAATTCAAGGGGTTTAACAAAATATTTTGCATTTGCTTACAAATAACAGCCATTTTTCTGCAGAGTCCCCCATTTTCAGAGGTTCAAAATTAAATAGACAAGCAGTTTCTTGGCCAGGTGAGGCCTGTTGCCTTACTTTTATAGCGTTTTATTGTAATTTTAAATATGAGGCCAAAGATGATGCCAATGATGTCAGTGCACGTGATGGAGGCCATCATTGGGCTGAAAAAAAAAACAACTAAACATAGCAGAGAGACAGCGAAACCTTTAGGAGTGGCCAAATCAACAATCTGGTTCATTCTCAAAAGAATGAATGCACTGATCAGCTCAACAAAATCAAAAGGCCTGAAAGACCACAGAAGACAACTAAAGTGCACAATCACAGAATTATTTCCTTGGTTAAGAAAAACACTTCACAACAGCTAAACAAGTCAGGAACAGTCTTGAGGAGGCAGGAGGCTCATTGGCAAAGTCTACAAACAAGAGATGCCATCATGAATGGAAATACAGAGGGTTTACAACAAGGTGTAAACCACTGGTTACATTCAAGAACTGGAAGGCCAGATTAGACTTTGCCAGAGAAACATCTAAAGAGCCTGCACAGTGCAGAAAAAAAATATCTGACAGATAAAACCAAGATGAGCTTGCACCAGAAGGATGGAAAGAGAAAAGTTTGGAGAAGGAGAGAAACAGCTCACGATCTGAAGCAAACCACATCGTCTGTCAGACACGGTGGAGGCAGTGTTATGGCCTGTATAATATGCTCATACCATAATCAGGTCACTAATGTTTATTGATGATGTGACTGCTGATACAAGCAGCAGGATGAACTGTGAAGTGTACAGGTTATACTCTCAGATTCAACCAAAAACTGATCAGCTCGTCACAAAGCAAACTGCAAAAGCAGCCCAAGAGTTTCTCAAGGCAAAGAAATGAGATATTCTAAAATGACCAAGTCAGTCACCTGATCTCAACCCAACAGAGCCTAGGTCACCAGTAAATGGACCACGGTCCAGATCCAGACCCAGACCTATCAGATTTTGTACGATCATTTTTATTTTACTCTGCACAAATCCCACGTGATGCTACTCAACCAATCAAATCCTTTATGCAGAGAAAACGAGGAGCTGAGATGTAAAAGTCCACAGAAGTACGTCAGGGAAACAGAGAGAGGGGTTAAAGCTGCGATGGTTTACACATGAAATGTAGTTAAGGAAAAAGAAGAAAAGGGAAAATTCAAACTATACCTTTTCATCATTTTAAATGAAGCACTTTTTTATTTCTAAATGCAAATCTTCTTTTACTTAAAAAAAAAACAAAAACAAAACATTTTTTTAGATTCATTGTGAAAATTAATAATAAACATTGTTGAAATACTCTTGCATTGCATTTTCTTTGTGTTATATGATAGGCAGCTGCTGACTGTATACAGACCCTGATAGAGCTGTTAGGATGATTGAAAATAAATTGTAATTCATGTGGAATTTTATGATATTCTGGACCTTTGTTAAATTCCTCCTTAAATTTAAACTGAGTACCCCTGCAGCAGAGCAGCTTTTCAGTTACAAAGGTGAATGCAGAGAGACTCAAAATCAAGCAGCAGCTGAGGGTGGCTGCAGTAAAGGCCTCACAAAGGAGGAAACAGCATTTGGTGATGTCCATGGTTTCAAGACTTCAGGGAGTCACTGACTGCACAGCATTTCATCCAAGGATTTAAAAGAGTTTTTATTTTAAATTTATGCTCATTTGTCCCAATAAATTTGAACCTCTGAAACTGGGGGACTGTATAAAATGGCTGTAATTCATATTTGTATAACTTAGATCCACAGCGGTGGTGTACAGAGGCAAAGCTACACTGTTGTTGTCCAACACATCAACCATTGATCAGCAACAAATTCAGCTGCTTTTTACACTGAAGCCTGTATTTAATTAAAAATAGTACAAACAGTACAAAGGCAACAAATAGAATACTGAAACTAAGAAATTGTATACCTGCTCATTGTAGAAGGGATACCAGAAATCCATTCATAAACAAAACTGCATTAACAACAGGTACAACTAACAGTTGAAGTGGATGAGCTCAGGAACCCTTCTGAATACTATTCTCAGTGAACACAATTCATCACTGCAGCCTCATATGCAGGTTAATGTCATGTAACTGGCAGTCATTGGCCTAAACCATAGTCTAAGGTCAAGTGGAAAACTGTTCTGTGGCCTCAACTATTCAAAATGTGGAAATCATGAATGCCACGTCTCAAACTGCAGAGGGGAGGGACCATGTGGGTTCCTATAAGAACACAGTTCAAGATCTGTCACATACTGAAAACATTTGATGCATTATAAAATGAAAATGTTGCGCAGATGAAATCCTGTATCAAGCAAGAATAAGAAAACATTTTGCTTTCAAAACTACAGCATTGTGTTTTATTAACACATTAAACACAGTGCTGAGGTGCATAGTGCACAGAGTTCACCAACTATCTGCAGAGTCAGTCACTACAGACTTCCAAACTTCATGCAGCCTTCAGATTAGCTCAAGAACAGTGTGTACAGAGCTTCATGGAATGGGTTTCCATGGCCGAGCAGCTGCATCCAAGCCTTACATCACCAAGAACTATGCAAAGTGTTGGATACAGTGGTGTAAAGCACGCCGCCACTGGACTCTAGAGCAGGGGAGACGTGTTTCTCTGGAGTGATGAATCACACTTCTCCATCTGATGCATGAGTCTGGGTTTGGTGGTTGCCAGGAGAACGGTAGTTGTCTGACTGCATTGTCCCAAGTGTAAAGTTTGGTGGAGGGGGGTTATGAGGTGGGATTGTTTTTCAGGAGTTGGGATTGGCCCCTTAGTTCCAGTGAAAGGAACTATTAATGCTTCCAACTTTGTGGGAACAGTTTGGGGATGGCCCCTTCCTGTTCCAACATGACTGCACACCAGTGCACAAAGCAGGTCCATAAAGACATGGATGGTGTGGAAGAACTTGACTGGCCACACAGAGTCCTGACCTCAACCTGACAAAACACCTTTAGGATGAATTAGAGCGGAGACTGTGAGCCAGGCCTTCTCATCCAACATCAGTGTCTGACCTTAAAAATGTGCTGTGTGGGTCAAAAATTCCCATAAACACTCCTAAACCTTGTGGAAAGCCTTCCCAGAAGAGTTGAATATTAAATCTTCTGGATTAAGGGTTAATATTCAATTGTATAATATTCAGTATTTCATATGCATGTGAAGGCTGACAAGAAGATACCTTTGGCAAAATAGTGTACATCTTTTCTGCTGTTGATCATGTAGACATGGCAATTGTGCTTCGGTCTTTCAGGGCAACGCAGATCAAGACATACTCGTGGGACAATGCTCAGGTGATCCTGGTTGGTAACAAGTGTGACCTGGAGGATGACAGGCTTATACCCACAGAGGATGGTCAACGGCTGGCTGAGGAGCTAGGTAAAAACTCTTACTTTCACAATATTATTTGTCTTTAGTTTACAGACACATTTGATTTTGGTTCTCTGTATGATTTGAGATCCATACATCTATTTCTTCATAGCACATCAACTGAAACAACATTTAGTTTTGTCTGTGCCTTTGCTTCACCTCAGGTTTTCAGTTCTTTGAGGCCAGCGCAAAGGACAACATCAATGTCAAGCAGGTGTTTGAACGTCTAGTGGACGTTATCTGTGAGAAGATGAATGAGAGCATGGAAGGAGAGGCCAATCTCATATCCAACCACAGGAACCAAGGCCTTAAAGACTCACCTTCAGAGAGCCATGGGGGCTGTGCCTGCTAAACCATCTGCCTTCTTACAGTCTCCCAACACACATGCCCATTCACACACACACACACACACACACACACACACACACACACACATACACACACACACACACACACACACACACTGATACACATCTGAAGAATAACCCCTCTCTGTGCCTCAACTATGGAAAGTGCTTGCACCGAGCTCTGCCCCATCCACACATCTCCAACAGCAACTGCAGTACAGCTACTTCACCTCAGAAACCCACTGTCTTTCTCTCTCTGTAGACTTACGCCTTCATAATACACCGCTTTGACTGCTGCAGCCTCATTAAGTACCGTGTGAAATTTACTGAAACATTTCTTTTTTCAGTGGATTTCATTTGAGGTCAACAAGCTAGCTAGCAGGTTATCTTGATGTTGATTTGATTGATGAACTGTTTAGCTGTGTTACACTGTAGAAACCAAATGTGTCAAGTTCCAGTCGGACCTCTTTTTGGTCTCATGTTTATTTGCGTATTGATTTCAGATTAATTTCAGCAGCTCCAAGAAGGTTTGCACTTGTTGAGTCATACCCAGGATGCTTCATTTATATGACTGATTGAAGGGAGGAAGCGTGAATGAGTTTTGCACAGCATACTCAAAGGTTTCAGCATCACCAGCCCTCACGGGAAAGTTTCACAAGAACTTTACTTTGTTGTCAAGAGTAAAATAAGAAGGTATCACTGTTGTGTATTGTAAATAAAGCTGCTGCCTGCAGCTGCTTAGCTTAGCCAAGCATAAAGACACAAAAATACTAGAATATATTAACTTCATATTTAACATATGCTGATTTCGTTTTTTCTTTTTTTGTTCCTTTGGAAACAGTCGATCAACAGTTCCTCTTTTCCGCTTTCAGATGCAGGTGAAGCTTCATAATTACTGTACAGACACACGTGGCTCTTCAAACATAATAAACATAATTCATTCTATTCATTTAAGTCCAGCTTAGAGCTTCCCTGCACCTTTTCTGCTTCACAGTAACAGCAAATGTTTGCCCCGCCACAAAATGAGATCTCCTTGTGTCAGCACGCCATTCATGTGACCTGCCTCATGCTCTCAGTCACCCCACTGTGTCACTCTTTTCTTTAGCGTCTTCTGTCTCACACACACGCACACACAAACAGACACACTGCTCCCGTAACTGTAGCACGGCAAAACAGTTGGCATGACTAACTCACTATGCTTAATAACTGAGCAGTTACAATGTGGCGAATTTTCTTCTTTTTGTTTGTTGTCACTGACGCGACTGTTTTGTAGAAGTGCAGCACATTGTGTGTGTGTGTGTGTGTGTGTGTGTGTGTGTGTGTGTGTGTGTGTGTGTGTGTGTGTGTGTGTGTGTGTGTGTACTCAGAAAGTAGGAAACACACTGATCTGTGACAGCGATAAGTCAGCGCCCCAACTGTGCTGTTGCAACTATAAAGAAGAACAGTGAGCTGGTGCACAGCATTACTTTACTCCCCCATTACTGTAATCATTTTTCATCAGTGTAAATAAAAGTTTTAGAATGGCTCCACATTTGCCAACAGTTAATTGTATTTTATACATCTTATGTTGTTCCTTTATGCTGTTTGGATATGACTTCAGTACTGAAAGGTCAGCTTGTCCTGATGGGAGAAACTGAAATTTGAAGCACGTTTGGATTTCGCCACAAATCAGGAATGAAAAAAAAAAAAGTGTTTGTATCTCTTTGTTTCATTCATCATTCGTAGTGCCATTTTACCATTAGCATGTGCAGACTACTGACTGCCAGTCAGTATTAACCATAGCCTCTGTACAACAATAGCAGCCTCATGCTGCTAACTGCTGGTCAGCCCACTCCCTGCTCCTGTATGAGCCTGCAGTCAGTTATCGCTCCTGTCAGTATGTGCTGCTGGATAGTGATATAGTTTGACAGATATTAGATGTTATCACAGCACGTGTCTGCAGCACACTGAGCTTTGATGCAGGGGTCTGACAGCAGGAAGTTGTGTGCAAGATGAGTGATTTATAACACTATTCGTATTACACCGTGCAGTTTCCCAGTGTATTAAAACGGAATGCAAAAACGTATTTCTCTCACTGAGCTTCTGATGGTGACTGCTGCTGGAAACATCCTGTTCTGATCTATCCATTGATATTAGATTTTAGTTTGTCAAGTGTCTGCCACTGTACTTGGACACTCTTGTACAAACAGGGTTGTAGCAAACAGAGCTTTTAGTCATAGAGATGTCCTTCTTGTGCTTATGATCTCTTTGTTTTATGTGTTGCATTCCTGATTGGTAGCTTTCTAAAGGATGGGAGATCAGATCCTTTACTCCCTTTATTTTAAATTCTGAATGTGCAGGATGAACACACTGTTTTAAAAGAAAAGGTGCATCTTATAAACAAGGATAAATGTGGAAATGTGTGTATGAAAATAAAGAATATATTCACTACAAAAATGGAGTGCCACAATATTCAGTCCTTTTTATAAATGAGTCCTGAAACCTGCACACGTCTTTGTGGTCACGGCTGCGTCTAAGGTTTAATATATGACCAGGAATCCTACATCCTAACCCCAAACATCTGTTTTATCTGAAGAACCAGAGAAACCACACTCTGCCCTTGTCCTCCGCCACAATACAGATTTCTTCATCCTCTTCTTCCTGTCACAAGACATAACTACCTTCCTTATACAAAGGCCTCTACTTACAAGCAGAACTCTTAGTTAACTGGCTCAGAGGGATGTGAAAATGAAGTGAACAAATCTAGCTCAAATGTTTCATCAGCTATAGCTGAACACCGTCATATACCCAAAAAAAGAAAGGCTTTTCTTTACATCAGTGCCCGTCTCCGTTATTCTCTCCTTTGCCCGTCATGGTGATGTAAAGACGCGCTGAATTGCATTTAAACTGACGGGGATGGGCCAAGGCTACTTATCTTGGGTGAAGAAACAGGGCTGTCTGCAGCTCTGATAATGCTAGTCAAACCAAGAAAACAGGGGGTGCAGTAAGTAGATAAGGGACCGTTTAGTTCTGCTTCTTAAAGAGTAGAGAGTGAGCACTCTGCGGTTTCTGTTCCATGGGCACATGTGAGGATTAAACTGTCCCAGAGGACAGCAGGGGACTAAAGTTCACCTCCTCGGGCCAGTGGTGTCTGAGCCCCACCTCCTTAAATCGTGCCCTAATAGTGGTTCTATCTATCTATCTATCTATCTATCTATCTATCTATCTATCTATCTATCTATCTATCTATCTATCTATCTATGCGCGTTTTTACGCAACACTTATCTCAGACTTCGCAAAAAAGTTGTAAACATCAATGAGCGCGTGATTCCCGCCCATCAGGCCAAAAAGTTCTGAAAGACTTTTTTTTTGCCCCACCTCTTCTTTACTCACTCAGGGAGAAAGTAAACAGCTCGGCCGTACGCACCTTATCGCTCACAAGCAGGCGCGTAATAACCGCGCCGCGCTATCCATGGTATCTAAACACAAAACAAGCGAGAAGAGAGCCTCGGCAGATGTATTTGTGGCAGGTTGTTCTCCGGTGATGCAGGTGGACGGCAGAGGACCGACGTCGTTCTGTTCCCAGAGAAGGCAAAAGGATGACATGTGAGCTCCTGAGCAGACTGTTGGCTCTTAGCGTGATATTTTGCGTCACGCAAGCAAGTTCCTCCGTCCAAGACGCACGAGATTTCGAGGAGAAAGGTAAGCTAACGTTTCTGGGCTTAGTTATTAGTAATCTACCGAAAAGGTGGGGGGGTGGGGGCTTAGAATGATCCTGACATGCCAGTCCACACGGTGCTCTTACACTTTCCAATTTTACCCCCTTAGTGTCGATTCTCCTGAAAGAAGAAGGAGAAAACCCCAAGTGCTTGCTGAAGGGAGGAAAGACTTCACGTGCTTCTGGGAGGAAGATGAGGAGAGAGCTGGCTCTGTGGATCAGTACTCCTTTACATATGCCTACCAGTAAGTCACAGTCATTATTAAACACATTCTTCATCACTATGTGGTGATTTCCTTTACTTTTTCATATTGCATAGGGTTTTTACAGATCCTTGGTTTTCAGTCTAATATTTTTTTTAAAAATCCACATATGCTTAGATAAAAATAGTACAACGCACTATTACTGTCATTCTATTTCTGTCTTTCTCTGTCCTGAGCAGAATGAAAACAGCAGCAGGTGCCCGCTGAGCGCTGTTCCTGCAGCAGGTGGAAAAATGCTGTTTGTCTGCCATCTGATCCGAATTAAGATGTTTGTCCAAATGGACATCCAAGTTCATCGGGAGGAATACTGATCCACAATCGCAGCCTTCTCATCGAGCTCGTCTGTAAGTGATTTTATTGCAACCTGTGCCAATGCCAACAAATTCTACTGAACTTACAGCTAGATTAAAGGGATTTTTAAAATACATTTTTAGTCATTGTGCAGTGCATGTATTGATTCTGCACTAACATGACTCAAAATGATGGCTAATTAGGCTATCTACTTATAAAAGAAAAAAAAATTGCTATGTGACTTTGTTTTGCGGTATGTTTCTGCCTCCACAATATGCAACAAACTCACTTACTGTAGGTTGAAAAACCTGCAATCACACACTCGTACCAAGCATGCATGCAGCATCAAGGTAGTGTTTCAGAGTGTGACTTTTTGTGGGGAACACTCTTTCCCTCTCTGACAACTACATCTGTTCTATGGCAGTTCTTCTGGACCCTCCTGCTAATGTAACAGTGAGCAGCACAGGTCAGCAAGGTCTGCTGAATGTCAGCTGGGTGCCACCTCCTCTGAAGTACATGGACGACAGCATGATTTATGAGGTCTTCTACGCTCTGGATGACAGCCACTTCGGGCAGGTAAAGCAGTTTTTTTAATAGCCTCACCAGTTCAAAGGTTAAACTTTGAGCAGCAGATTTAATGGCAGGGCAGCACACTGATGTATACTGATGAGTTAAGGGCTATTTTGCAGGTTGAAGTGGCCCGAGCATGCTCAGAGTACATCTTGAGAGGCCTGCAGTCAGGTAGAAGATACAAGGTGCAAGTCCGTGTAAAACTGGATGGGGTTAGCTACAATGGCTACTGGAGTGCCTGGAGTGACCCGGTGTTCATGGAAACTCTTCCTGCAGGTGGTATTCACACACATATGTGTAATAAAAAATGCATTATATCCCGAAAGCACCGGCATTGCTTGAAAGGGGCTAAATGATGCCACATTTTTACTGTATTCAGAGATCTAATACACGTTGATCATTTTGTTCCCCCCCTAGAATTTGATCCACTCATCATCTCCCTGACGCTCATCATCTCTTTCATCTTCATTGTGCTGTGTCTGGCTATGCTCCTGTCCCATCACAGGTCAGTCAGCCTGGACCACACACAAACAGATGGCTTATTGTCTGGTCTCAGAAAATGTTATTTGGGAATCTTAAGCAGTAATGATGGAAAAGACAATTTGCGAGTTATATTTTGAAAGTCTGGTCCTCTTTTAGGTTTCTTATAAAGAAGATTTGGCCAGTTATTCCAACTCCTGACAGCAAATTTCAAGGTCTTTTTACCATTTATGGTGGGAACTTTCAGGTAAGAACAGTACCAACAGTCTACAGTCGTGCAGGCCAAGCCTTAGCCTGGCACAATGATGCTTTGAGCTAAATGCTAAAGTAACACGCTCACGTCAACGATTTCATATTCTTTTGTATTTTTGTACAGGAGTGGTTAGGGCAGACCAATGGAAGCTTGTGGTTGACGCCAGCGTTCATCTACTCAGAAGAATGCCCCTCTCCTCTGGAAGTACTCTCAGAACTCAGCCTATGCCCCTCACTGCCCTCACCACCTTTGCCACCCAAGGCCTCTAGAGCTTTGAGTGCAGTCAGGAACGACGACAGGGACTTGCCAAATGGACTTGAAGAGAGAGCGCTGTTGGACAGGGACAAATCAGATGGTGAGACAGGTGGGCAGAGAGCCACACTGCATGACCACTGGTTATTGGACCGCTTACGGCACTCCACCAGCACCCGGGTCCCTGGTTCCCAGTCTTCTCTGCTGGAGTCTCAAGACACCTACGTCATCCTCAGTGCCAACAACAACGGTGAAGATGAGCGTGTGGATAGCAACCTTGAGGAAGGTTTGCCCCTTGAGGTGCTTTTTTTGCCTCCAGAAAGACAGCATCATGTGAATCGCACTCTGACCTGGGATCAGCGCCTCAAAGATCAGGATCAGGTTGCATTTCTTCCCAGTCCAGCTTTGAATATCCAAACCATGCCTGGATGCCCAAAGGCCCTGGATACACCTACATGGCAGTTGCAGACTCTGGGTCTCTATGGATTATAGCCCGATGAGCAGAGTTGACGACAATGGAAAAGTGGCTATCTACGCCAATGAGTACAAGAAACGCAATCCCTTCTCACAGGAAACCCTCCTGCGAGGCAGTACCCTGTCCACGATGATGGCTGAGAGGGAGCTGAACTGTTTAAGGCAGGCTCGGGTAAAGGGAATGTGGATATTCACCCAAAGGCTACATCGCTTCCCATCAACTGTTAGGAACGTAACTGGGGAGCTGACTGATCTCAGAGTGTAAGCTGAAGGACTAAGGGAGTGAATTCAATGAGGAATTTTGTAAAACTTTATATTAAGGCACACATATTCACCATTAAGTTCTGATTAGCATGCATACTGGTTATTCATCATTATATAGCACTTATTAATGCTTCATTCTGCACCATATTCTACAAATACAAGTAATTCTTAGACCTAGAGATTGGTTGGCAATCACCAGTCGCTAGAGAAAAATGTGTAATCCTTTACGGTTGGTGAGTGGAGGGGCCCTTCCACACTAAAAAGCCTGTAGGTTGATTAATGTGCATAGGTTCCATTCCCACTCGGTGGAAGAAGTACAGTAGTACTCTATCTCCTTTATTAATGGATAACATATTTTGTTATCATATTATGCTTAAGGCTTAGAATAACTATACTGCTTAAACATGTATAATTTTCAGCTGACAGCGCGTGTCCATTTAAACTGCACAGAAAAAAATAACTTGCTCTTTGTTCTGTATTTTAGTTAAAGTCGAATTGTCAATATTTCATGCTTCCAGTGCAGCATAACAGAATTTTAGGTGAACAAAACAGCGGGAGTTGGCCTCTGGATTGCATGTCTTGTCAAGAGGAACGCGACTTTCACATTTCTTAGCTTACTTATATGATTGTCATTTGTAGGATCAAACGTCAAGATTTAAGTGTCTGCAGTCTTTAATAAATTGTGTTGTTTTCCACATTTTAGAATTCAACTGTGAAATAGCATCACTATACTATAGATATACCAGGTAATAAGCATGGTGGTGAGCAGTTCATGGCAAAGATGTGTCTTAATATAAAGTGATACCATGAATGGCTGTGGAGGTTTGAATATGCAGTAGACAAAAGAAAGGCTAGAAACAATATAAGCTAGCTTTTTCTCTGCTCCTCTGATGTCTTCAAGTGTGTACTCGTGAGTCAAATTAGTTCTCAAACTCAGCAATGTCCTTGGAACGACTAAAATCAACAGTGAATAGAAACAGTTAGCCTGTGTGTATCAAAGCCTGCCATACACCACCATTTTTGTCCCAGTGTACAGCCAAGCTAGCACTGTGACTTTGTGCTAAGCTGTATTTTTGATACACAGTAGCGTAACAATGTTTGTCAGGTTATACTTAGCATGCTAACATGTTTTTTGTTAGCACTGAACACAAACTATACCTGAGTCTAAAACGCTTTGAGTGCTCAAAGCAGAGTAGAAAAGTCCAGTTTATTATCATTTACATCTAATGGGGATTCGATAGTAATTTTTTTAAAAAGCTGTTCACAAATGATCCAGTTTCACAGCAGCCATTCTGATATAAAATCGTAGGTAAACACAGGTGTACTTCGTCATATTAATTAAGGCTTTGCATAATAAACCTTGTCATTAGTAACACCTGCTGTTACCTACTATTTCCTGTCACAGTGGCTGCTGTGGAACAGGTCTGTAACTGTTTTCATACATTAGGCAACACCAAATGCATATTAATCCAAATTACAAATAAACTTAGCTTGGCTAAAACCGACAGAGCCATCTTTTTTTTGTAAATAATACATTTATGAAAATCTGGCAATCATCGACAGCTGTGAAAAAGTACACCCTGTTTCAATTCTAAGGTTTTAACAGGTGCAAGTAGTCTTTTACACACTGCTTCTGCATTTTGGCTTAGTTTTTATTAAAGAATTAATGGTGTAATATGTCACTTGTTGTTCGTCTGAGGTTTATTCATTTAAGAACTGGTAAGGACCAGATACATTTTTATGTCCTGATACATAAAACCTTAAAGCTGAGATAGGTTGTACTTCCTCGTACACATAACTGGACATCTTCAGTAGGAACCGGAAGGACTGGGATTAAGTTGGAAGTAATGAAGTATTTATAAATGGACATTGAAATGACTTTTTTCTCCCTGATTTTGTTTAATGGTGAAAAAATATAGAATTATATAATATTTCAAAAGACACCAAATTTATTTGACCCCTGCGGTCATCATGTTGGTATCATTTCCAAATGTGAAACTCACTGTACTTGTATATAATGCTTATTTTTCTTAAATGTTTTATCACAGTTGTGTGAGAGAATGATCAAATCCATAAGTTGCTGCCATTCCAAAAACACAAAATCCTGAAGTAAAAAACAAAGTCCACTCGCCACCGCTGATGCAGGCTGTGCAGAGAAGCTTTAATGTTCATTTTCTGCAGCTGTGGCTGTTGGTACATTTCTCTCTACCAGTCATGTTTTCATGTTATTTCATTACTGTCATCTGAAGAGCACAGTATACTTGGTGCAGTTTTAAAGTCAAAATGATTTCCATACTTTTGCAAATCCTTGTTTGCTTTTGTTGCTTAAAAATATCCTACAACTGAAATTCTAGTTACTCTGAAAGTATCTTTATGAACACTGTTGAATTATTTTAATCCAGCAAAGCGTGAACAAAGTTCATGTCTCAAAAACTGACAAACTCACCATTTTTCACACTTATAAGAGCTTTTTTTAATGATATTTAAAGTCTTGTCAACCACAAACAGGATCTAGCTCTGACTAGGAGGAACTCTCTAATGTGTATTTCTTCATGCTTATACCGATAGAAACTTTACAGTTTTATTAACTTCTGTCTTTAATATTCAGAAACACTGAAAATAATTTTTTAATTTATTTTCACTGTGATATCAGCTACTAAAGTCTCAAGTTTCACATGTGATAAAAGAAAAACAAAAACAGAATATTACATGTGTTTATTTTCATTTACAGGTGTTTTATAGACTTTTTTGCTTTCTGTTGTTTTGCCTTGTTATAACGCACTCTCAGCTAAAAGTGTTGGAAAAGCCGCTGTTTAGTTAAAGACAATTTAGAGTCTGTGTAAAGACTGTTCATGTGTTTGATGAACCTTCATGTCATTTAAAATTCAAACGCATTAAATGTTGTACAGCTACAACTGTTGTGGTCCTTTTAGCTGATATCTGAAAGGCAGAGCAGCAGATTTATGTTCCATCAGTGATGTCAGCTGGGGGTTTTCTTTTTTTTGTTTGATAATCCCATGACACTTATGGAGATGTGACAGCTGTCTCTACACAAAATTCTCATTAAGCCAACTTAAACTCCATGAAACCATCAGGAAAAATGAAGAGCTGCCACTCTTGGGCTACACCTGAACTGTTACCACAGTCTTTGGTGAAAGAGGAGTCCGTGATTCCTCTCCCAGAAAAGTAAACGTGCCACACTTCCTGTGGTGCAGCTGCTGCAGCTTGATAGCCTCTGTCCTGGTCCAGAGTACAGCGTACCTGGAAATAGCGGTTGAGTACATCAAGGATAGGATCGGTCGCAGAGGGATCCCCACCAGTGTGCCCGATGTTTACCTCCGACAGGAAAGAGGCAATGATGCGGCAGGGGGCTGAGCTCGACCCCCGCTGCTCCAGGACTTGCGTGAGAAAAGCAGCAGTGTCGCACAGCAGCGCGGCAAGGTGTGCGGCACAGGACTGCTCCATGGGGTGAAATCCACTTTGGCTGCCACCCCCAGGACCACTCAGGAAGCTCTCCAGTCTGTCGACTATGATGAGTGAAGGAGGTGTGGGGGATGTGTTGGTAGGCTCGTGAAGGCTGGCCACCTGCTGGAGGAGCTCCTCCACTGTCCTGGGATAGGAAAACTTGATTTTCTTTAAAAAAAAATATATATATAAGAAAAATAAAATTAAAAGCTAAATTAGTCAACCACATGATTTTTTTCAAAATAAAAACCTTTGTGGTATACTCGAGCTACAATTACAAATTTGCTTTCATTACTGGGTAATTGTTCAGGCAATGAAATAACACACTGACAATGATTTTTTTTTGTTTCAGAGAAAAGAAAAACTTATTTTTCACATTTTAAAAGCTAAGACCATCACCATTATTTATCACAACATCTGCTCCTTCATTTTCTGTCAACTGACAGCTCAGAAAATTATTCTGACATTGTTGTCTGCATTGTAATATAATCATAACCTGATACACAATATCTACAAACAGACAACAATAGACAATTCTAACACTGTACCGTCTTCTTTTTAAGCCAAATTCATCTGACACATTGTGATAAATGTTCTGATTGGTGTAGAGATTAGAGACGGGCATTTCAAGCAATAATACTTTATATTCACAAAGGGAAATAAATGCTCAATTATTCAGTTACATGTTATTACAATTAAAAAAAAATGAGGGGACTGAGTTTCTGACTAATTGCCATCAAGCCTTTAAAAGTCATCTGTAATCACAGTCATTGATATAATCTTGTAAATGTGTATTAAATGACTTGTACAGTAATTGTACCCGTGGCAGTGGCTGGTGTCTGTCTGTTGTGTTTCATCGATTTTAGTGGCCAAAAGGCAGTTTGACAAAAAGCTGAGCTACATTAAAACAGTTCAGTTATTTAATAAGATTTATTTGTTTCCCTGACCCAAAAAGGTAAATAAATATCAACAAAAACGGGAAAAGGGTATCACGCCAGCTAAAGTGTTATTTAAATGATATTTCAGCTGGCGTGATACAGGCCCATAACGTTGGTATATCCCTATTATAAAATGTAAATAACATTTGTGGATCAGATAACCTGCAACTTCCTAAATAATGAAATAAATCGCATAAGAACAAGAAGGGAGGGCGATGACCATCAAAACATGCTCAAAATTGGCACTTGAGTCACTAAATTATTGTTTACCATGAATACAGTGCCTTTGCTCCAACTTTAACACTATTCATATTACAAGACTGGTATAAAAACCAGTTTGACCTAAAGCGATCTCTACCTTAAGACTTTCAGGGCTCAGGTTGGGAACACATCTCTGCAGAGACACCGGAAGGCTCTGAATCTGAGTCTGGGTGAAGAACATCACTTTTATGCCCATCTCCGCGGCAGCTGTCACGGCCGCCAGCAGCAACACGGAGCGGCTGATGCTGTGGTCTCCGACCACCAAGGTGCTGCAGGTCGGAGGACTAACTGTTAAGTCCCTCTTTAAACCGGAGTGTGACATAAAAGTCCTAAAAACAAGTGTCAAAATATCCGCCATGTCTCATAATCCGATAATCCGCACTTTTCTGCCAGATGGTGATACTCAGGATCAAGCTTCCCGCGTTTGTTTACATGCTACGCGGTGGTGTTCGCGCTACTATGGTCCGGGTGGAACCCACTGTATTTATCGTACCGTTCCGCCACGTGTCCCGGTCTACATAGTGCATATTTCTATACGAATTTCACCTGTATGTTCGCGTGTCTTCTTACAATATGTTCGATATCGCTAACGCAAAGCTTACCAACCTATAGCGGGGAAGACGAGCTCAAAATGCGTTAATACCAGTGCTTCCTGTGAAGCCTGACACAACTTCCGGCTTGTCGGCTAACCACAGCATCAGCTGTTATGGCCAAGATGGCGCATCAGCTGGCAGAGGTAGAGGGTCCCCTGGACGCTAACCAAGCCGGGGAGCACGGAAAAGGTGTTTTGAGGCGCTGCAGGGGGCGACCCAGGCTCACAGACTCCGACCGAGCACAGAGGCGTCTTGAATCCAGAAAGAAGTATGATGTCAGGAGGGTGTACCTCGGAGAGTCGCACAAGCTGTGGAGTGAGCTCCGCAGGCGGACCAGTCTGAGCGACGCCGGGCTGGCAGAGTACCTCATCCTGCTCAACTCTACCTATGGAGAAAAATACCAGCAGAAATACTGCGGGTAAGAATGTGCTGTAGACACGTTATCTAACCAAAGCAGGTGGTATACTGACTGGTTGTTTATTTCTGTTAGATGATAACTAGTTTTCAGTTTTCTTCTTCTGACAGGACTCTACTAGAGTATATTATCATGACGCACAGTTCAAAATAACCCCTGTTTATCTTATACTGGGCCTTGGTGCAGTCGCTTTGTTCATCCTATGTCTGCAACAAGCTCTTTTATTCTCCGTCCCGTTGCTACCTATACCAAACAGAAGGTTTGAACGGCAGGTGGGAGGGGCATCTGTGCTCACAGCCAGGCCTGTGTGAAAGCTGACCATACTGGGGATATCCACTCTTACTGACATCATACAGAGCCAAGAGTAGAAGGAAAAACAGCTGGAAACAAAGAAGTCTGAGCTTTTGATTCACAGGGGTCACTTGGACATAGACTGACTTCATTTTTTGAAGCAATAAGTAATATGAGTACAATTGGTCAACGTTAAATGAGTAGGTGATTTACTGTACCTAATCTGACTTGTCCAAATGTGTTTCTGTATTACAGAAAGAAGATTGCCCCAGAAGTCTCAGTAAAACAGAAAAGAGGTGTGTGGAGCCATTATTACATGGACATATTTCCAAAAGCAACTACATAGTGTTTGGGGTTGGTAGCTGGTAGTTCTCAAGCTGATTACCAGATCCAAAGTTTTACATTTCACAAAGACCTAGAAGAACATTGTTACTGAAAACAGGGTCATACTCCTTGTTGTACTACTTTTGTGTTACTAGGTAACATGTCCTAAAATGCACTGTCACATAATTACCCATTAACAATATAAACCTTAGGCTGCAGTCCCAGGCACCCCTGTGCTAACCTATTACAGTTTATATACAGTGTTTCTTTTACTGTTTAAGTATGAAAGCAAATTTTACTGCATTTTCTGATATTTGATAACCCAAAATACGTAGTTCTTAAAATAATCAACAATATTTGATAATGAAAAAATGAATGTTAATTACATAACTATATACGAGATGCAATCAAAGTACTCAAAAAAAAAAAAACCTGCACCTTATTTAATTTTTGGCTGATTTCCTCTTTAAGGTGGTGTCCTTGTGCACCTCTTTCAGTGTTGCTACTCTTTATTGATCACTCCCTGAAAGTCTTGTTCTGAATGCTTGCACCTTCGATCTGCAAATTTACCCTGGACCTCAAACTTGTGGCATAGAGCAAACATTCATTTCTAGACTTAGAGCCATGTCTGTAGCTCATGTAATAAACAATGGTGGAAAGAAGTCTTCGGTGTCCAAGCCTGAGTGCAACCAGGAGCATGATGGCACATGATGAATTCCTTCAGTAAAGGTCCAGATCTGCGGCACTGTGGCACTCGTTGTGCCATCATGCTGCTTATGGCAGATTGCAATGCAGCAGCTTTTAGGACACATTGACAATATTGTTGTTCACCACCTGCAGTATTTGCCAGATTTACATCCCTGCAATTTCCTTTCACCAAAACTAACTTGTAAATGAAGGGTTGCTGTTTTGACTCAGTTGCTGTTTTGACTCAGTGGAGGAGGTAATGGTGGCCAAATTTAAATGTGCTATGTTTTTCTGTTTACATTTTATGCATGTTTAAACTGACATTTTCATCTTTTATTCTTCTTTGCTAGGCAGAAGTCAACTTTCATATGAGATATTACTATGTGTGTCAAATGTGTGTTAGTTGCATGAAATGTGGTTAATCGCACTCTCTAAAATGTGTGCGTCCAGCAAAATTTCATCCACCATTCATCTGTCAACTCCTGTTATGCCCCCACCCTCCACAGGTAGGAAGCAGCGTGTGTCCAGCCTCCAAAGTCTGGTGTGTTGGTACCAGGAGCACTCGCGCTCTTGCCCCCACGAGCCCCAGCTCAGAGCTCTGGAGTCCCAGTCTAACTTCTCCACCTCTGCAATCTGGCAATGTGAAGCCAACCACTCGTTTGTGCAATACCTTTTCTCGCCTCTAGGGGAGGCAAGTGACTCTGAGCATGAGGAGGGAGTGAACGGGGACAGCGATGGGGAGCGTGCAGTCAAAACAGACGTGCCTGTAGCAAAAACCATAGTGAACAGGAAGAGAAGGAAGGAGGCTCACAAACAGTTTAAAGGTGTGTGTACACTCATACTTTAAGTATTTGTTTTGTTTTGGAGACATCACAAGTAGTTCAGTGAATCCTAAAATTCTTAATGATCAACGTTCCCTTTTATTTATCATCTTCCTTTTGTAGATGTGGGAGAAAATGTGGATGTTTCTGAGGTACTTGATGAAACTGTGAGCCAGGTAGAAGAGGCTTTAACTCCAAACCATGAGCCCAGCATAGTGACCTCTTCCAAGGATGCTTCACTGACAGGACAGCCTATCTGGGAGGTGGAGATGGTGCAGCAGCAAGGCTCCCTCACAGGAGCTTTTCACTCTGTCCCTGCAGACCAAGGGGAGGAGACTGAAGATCTGAGGGAAGGGAAGGATGGAGGGGAAGGAGAAGAGGAAGTCAGGACTGTTAGGCATGATTACGAGTGCGTTATGACGGCATCCTTAGCCGATGAACTTGACAAGTCCGATGAGGACTTGGTGCTGTCACAGAGCCTGAGTGGCTCATTGCGACTGGGTGCTCAGCCAGAACTGTCAGTCCCACCACCCATGGAGGCCCAAGAGCAGAGCGAACTGTTTGAGCCTCAGACTCTGCAGACGGTGGTGACCAGCTGTGAGATTCCTGACCAGAGGACAGCTTTGGAGGGCTCACAGGTTGGTAAACAAGTATCTCACAGAGATGAGACTGCAGGTATCAAGGAATATATTGCTCTTTTTCATTAACTATGTTTCTGCGTCATCCCTAGTTAATTATCATCACTGGCCCCAGCTATGAGGCCCTGGCATCTGAGGGAATCCAGCTCAACATGGGAGGTGGAAATGTGGAGGAAGTCACCTGCACTGTCATCGGGGGTGTCACCTACAACCAGGTGTGCACGTCTGACTCAAAAATCAGGACAGCAGAGGACGAGGACTCCATGACAGGTGCGCTACTCTTGAACTTGAATTTCGTGGACTTTCAGATGAAATGCAGATTATTGAACTTATAGAAAACATATATATACATTTAAGGGCCCCTCACTTGTCTGCTGTGCAGTAAATAATGCAGTAGATAATTCCATATACTTATAAACACAGCTGTTTTTAGACAAACAAGAAAGTCACCAGTGAGGCATCAAGATAACACACTTCTGTCTAAACAAATCTAAACAAACATCTGTTTGTCACTTTGGTCATTAAGTATCTGCCTCAAGGCTTCTGCAGCAGTAAAGCTGTTAGCTGTGATTCACTGAAAAGCATTACAATGTTGTGATCAGAAGTAAAAATTACAATAGAACAAGCTTATAATGTCAAGACATACATTTTTCTGGGGTCATAAATGACCCCACACAACTTTCCAATCACTAATGGATCAATTCCTGTAAAAAAAAATAAAAATAAGTTTGAAGGAGAATGACAAAATTGTGTCAGGAAATGTTTTTTTTACAATTAAACAGTCACTACAGTTCATATAAATATATGGCTGGGGTGATAAGTGGCCCCACTCAGTCTCTTAAAGTTTAAAAAGATTCTGAGTACAACTTTGCTTCAAGGTCAGCTGCTCAGGGCTAATGTGGAGTCCCTAAAAGAAGTTCTGCCTTTGCACAGTCATCTTTTTCACTCAAGTCCAAGAGTTTAGGTCCCCAACACTTTAGAAGAATGTGTTGATTTTTCATATCCTTTAATGTGGATAAAAGGATCACACAACAAGTTGGGATGTTTCATAAAATGTAAAAGAAGGCACTGGTTTTACAAATCTCATGAATTCTTATTTTATTCACAATAGAACATAGAAAACATATTTAAACTTAGAAAATGGACCATTTTCTGCAAGCAGGCCAGTTCAGCACCCAGACTTGTCTACTCTGCCACCATGCTGTTATAATAGCTGTAATATACAGTTTAGCACTGAGGCCTTCACTGAAAAAGGCGTCAGCACAGAAGAGTGCTCTTCTTTGACTCAGTTTATTTTAAATGAGCTTTGGTCCAGAGAAGACAGCAGCATTTCTGGATCATGTTCACGCAGAGCTTTAGCCTTCATTTGTGGATGGCACAGTGAACTGTGCTCACAGCCAAGGATTTCTGGAAGTGTTCCAGAGCCCATGCAGTGATTTCCATGACAGAATCAGGCATGTTTTCAATGCAGTGCCACCCGAGGGCCCGAAAATCACAGACATCGACAAAGAGCAATCTGAACTAATCACAGAAGACTTCAAACACATTTCTGCTCACTAAAGAGACACGCGAAGCACATTTTTGTGTCTGGTCACACCCCCACCTGCATTTCAGCAGGTTACTGTCGCTGCACACCTGGCTGTCATCAGCCCGCGAGGCCACAGTTTCTCCTTCCTAGAAAATATCAGTCTGTTCTGGGAATGCAGTCAGTTATTCAGATATGATGGCATACATTCAAACAAACTCGCAGTAAAACTTCCTCAAATGTCTCCTATGGTATTATCCACTCAGGTACTCCTACTGCAGCATCACAGCCCACTCAGTCTGACCAGTCCCACTACTACTGACATCACCTGGGTCCTAATGCCAGCCCTAATTGATCCCCACTTATTCCAACTGCCTTGCATGTGGAGGCAGGACCCTGTGTAAACATTATAAATTCTCATATTCATCTTATAACATAAATCCCAGTATCTTTGATCCTTTGAACTCCTCTTTTGGTGCCCCCGTCCCAACTTTTTTGAGATGTGCTGCTGCCATCAAATTTTAAGTGAGCTAATATTTCTCATGAAGGGCTTATTGCAAAGCATTGCAGTTTGTTTTTATTTACCTTTATACAGTGTCCCAACATACTCAGAATCGGGGTTGTACTTATCAACTGCATGCCTGTTATTGTCAAAGTAACTTTAGTTCCTTTAGAGTCCCTTCAGTATTGTAGTAAGTAAAGTGTCGTTAAAATGATGGTGTTTCATGTTTGAAGCGTTAACATTTGTTAAGTGAGACAAAAAAGCTCTGAAGAAGTTTTCGAGTTGTAAGTTTGACTTCTCCAGAGTCTCTGACACTGCACATCCTATAAACCTGCGAGCATTTTAAGGTTCTAATGCGAGGAACAAACACACAAATTTTGGGGCTCATTTCCACTTTTAAAAGATGCTCAAAGACTTCTGCAGGCTGATTCTGTGAGAGACGCCGTCACGTGTCGGTAACTAAACTTGCTGACTGACCTGCCACTGTTTTTGTTTTGGGTTATCTTCTATCAGTACATTCAGAAGAACCATGTTTGCATATTCTTCTGTTTTATGCAAAAATCCCTTCCTCTTTTTAAAAAAAAAAACAGAACTTGGCTGTTTTGATATAGCTGATCACTGGCTGATCAGTTTGTTTATTTGTTTTCCGCATACGGACAGTAGTTTTGATTGATATACGACAGTAAGGGATTGATTTGCAAAATAATTGTTTTGCATCTGTTTCAGGTGCATTTTAGCATCACCGCTAGTTGTGTTTATAAACTCAAGTTTAGTTAAACATGAAGTTCATGATTACCTTTACGAATCCTGTGCTCTCCTGCAACACTTTGACTAAATCCAGCCAGCACCTCGCATTCCTGAAAGAGTCTCTGAGTGAAATGCACCCTGATTTGCATTTTGTTTTCCCTGAACTTCAGATGATGACTTAAATTATTTGAATTTTGTTCCCTTCTTTATGCCCAGCACTGAGATTTGACTAATAGTCTGGATGTCTCTAAAAGAACTTCTCCCCTGTTTTCCTTCAGGTTTGAGTGACAAACAGCTGCTGCAGCCCAGTGTTGATACGTTGGAGCTGAGTAGTGACAGACAGCTGCAGAGGAGTCTGAACAGGTTTGAGATACTCAACAGTGTAACTCACTTTAAAACAAATGGAGAAAGTCCACGTGTTAGAAGTTATTCTCCTTCTTGTGCCGTTAAGTCCACTGCGTCTGTTTTTGCAGTGTCAGGTCAAAGAGAAGCAGACGAGGTCCGGTCATCGAGGCCGATGGGATGCTCAAGATGTTCCACTGTCCATACGAGGGCTGCAGTCAGGTCTATGTAGCAATTAGCAGCTTTCAGGTAAAGTTATTTAGTTGTGCTCTGCGTTTTCACCTCGCCCACCAGCAGGTGGAGGGAGGTTATGTTTCTACCCTGTTCATTTGTTTGTCTGTCTGTTAGCAATATAACTCACAAAGTTTTGAATATTCATATCTCAGCAAATGTTTTTTCTTTTCTCATTTAGTTTTTTTACAGGATGCTATTAGAACACTTAAACAGAATAAAATATATCCATATATATATACTGTTATCTCTTCATGTGGATCTCATTTTTAAATAAAACAATAAAATCATATTTTACAGGTTTTAAAAGCCAATAAAATACATTTCTAGTCTTTGCAGTGGAGTAATTTATGATGGAGTACAATATTGGGTGGTATCTATTGCAGCGTAGTATCGGCATTTGGGGTTGGAGAGGTTTGCGCTCTACTGAGAGTCCTTCTAGTTTAGGACAAGTCTTGTTTGTAGCTTCTGTTTCTTCATGCAGCATCTAAATGACTGTTCTCTGCAGAATCACGTGAACCTAGTTCACAGGAAAGGAAGGACCAAGGTTTGCCCTCACCCTGGCTGTGGAAAAAAATTCTACCTGTCAAACCATCTGCATCGCCACATGATCATCCATTCGGGTGAGCTCTCAAAGACGCCCCTGCGTATTGCCAGAATATCATCTGCATATGCTTCCATATGTAAACGTGGCTCTTTCCACAGGAGTTAGAGACTTTATCTGTGAAACTTGTGGAAAGTCATTCAAACGCAAAAATCATCTGGAGGTTCACAGGCGGACCCACACAGGAGAAACACCACTTCAGTAAGTTACTAATGCTGCAAACAGATCCTGTTGTTGGTGATTAAACCCTCAGAGGTTCAGCTCTCTGTTGCTTTATATTGGTAGTTAAAATGAGTGGTTGTTGAGTCACTGGACTGTCTGGGAGCTAAATTTATTATGTGGCCCCAAATATTCACATTCTCACTTGTTATTTCCTGTTTACATCTTGTCACCCTCGTCATCATCATCATCATCATCATCATCATCTGTCAGATGTGAAATCTGCGGCTACCAGTGTCGTCAGCGCGCATCTCTGAACTGGCACATGAAGAAACACACTCCAGAGGCCCACTACAACTTCACCTGTGAGTTCTGTGACAAGAGGTTCGAGAAACTGGACAGTGTCAAATTCCACAAGTTAAAGAGCCACCCAGACAAGCAGGCAACCTGAGGTGTTTGGACACTGCTAATACAAGCTTAGCCATTACTGGCTGGACCTTCTGAGACCTAAGGAAGACTTCCAGTGAAGAGAAGGACTTTGCTGTGTCTGTCTTGCCTTGCATGTCCAGGACAATGAACATCACCGGTGTTCTTACAGGCTGAGGATGAAGGCAGAAGACTAACAGCTGTGCAGAACACAAGCTGTGTCAGAATCAGAAGCTAATTTCTGCTTATTTTCATTTGTTAAACATCCAGAGTGATTTCTAAATGTTTCAAGCAATTTTTTGCTGACCAGACTTAGCAAAATCAGTCAGGATTAACATTAGTATGTTTTCCTTTATCAGGACTGTCTCCAAAATTAAAAAAGAAGTGTTTAAGCATAGCTGTGTACATTAGCAAGGCCAGCTAACTAGCTTAGTAGAAATCATTGCTTTCCAAGCTAGTAGTGTTTTACACTTTAATCATTATTTGGGGTTAGAGAAGAAAAGTGCACATTCATGACCAGCCATACACTGTGTAGTATTTCCCACTCTGTGGGAGCCGATTCAGGATGCTGCTAGATCTGAGATTGGCTAATTGTAGCACCTGTGTGTTTACTGGACCTGAGGAACGTTCCAGCAGATGTTTTTTTTGGCAAACGTACTGCTTTCCTCTGGCTTAGACCAACAGCCAAGTAAAAGTAAATCTTTTTGTAGGTCCTGGAAAGTGTTCTCCAGTTATGTAACAAATGGTATGATCTGTTTTAAAGACCGTGTCTGATTTTAATCTTTTTCATTAATGCATAACCAGGAAGATTTCCAGAAACAATTTGATTCAATTTTATTTAATTTATGTAGCACCAAATCCCAACAGCTGCTCCCTCGAGGCGCTTTATATTGTAAGGTGAAGACCCTACAACATGAAGCCCAGCAATCATACGACCCCCTATGGGCAAGCATTTGGCAACAGTGGAAAGGAAAAAAAACTCCCTCTTAACAGGACGAAACCTCCAGCAGAATGCAGAATGGTGTATAAACAGTGAAACAAGGTGAATGAAAAGAAACAGTGTATCATGAGAACCTCCCAGCAGCCTAGGCCTATTGCTGCCTAACTCAGGGAGGGTTCAGGGTCACCTGATCCAGTCTTAACTATAAGCTTGATCGAGAAGGAAAGTTTGGGTTTTTCGGCTCTGCCCATCAAAAAGCAACATCTTCACCTGCTTTAAATTTAGCTAATCTCAAATTCAGAGTCCCTTTTGAAGCACTTTGAGTTTACCAGCAGCATTTCTGTGTTTGAATCAATCCCCAGAAGTCTTGTTCTGAACACTTGCACTCTGCTATTGGACCTCAAAGTTGGCAAAATTTTTTGTGTCAGACTGACTAAGAAAGTACCTGCAGCTGCTTTGTTATATCCTAAGGGATTGCCACAGCAGATGGATCCACAGGTTTTTATTTAGCACAGATTTTATGTGAGGTTTCCTGGCACAACCCTAGCATTTATCCAGGCCTGGGACCAGCACTAGGAATACACTAGTTTGCGCCCCCCTGAGGCTGGGTTTGTGTCTCTTCCTGGAATTGATTCAGGGATCTTTAGCACGTAAGGTGAAGGTGTTAACCACTACACCACAGAGCTGCTAGACTAACCTGAGAATCATAACTGTTAATGAGAGCTATGAACCAGAAAACAAACTGCAGTTTTTAGCTTTCTTTGTCGTTCACAAGTTCGGCTGTAACATCCTGAGCTGTCTGAGGAAGAACATTAGTCGGAAACATTGGAATCCTCAAATAGCCAAAAAGTATCATTCGTGCTCTATCAGTGCAGTAAAAAGTTACCTTTTTTTTTTAACCACCCTGATGATCATCAACCTTCCTACTTGCTACATTTGGCTTCCTGCATCTTCCCCAAAGCTAAATTCAAAATGAAGAGAGTGGTTCTGACATGCTTGAGGAGAGTTGTGTTTTTTATAGGCAGATGGCACAACATGACTGCATGTATAGATGCAAATGTAGGTTTTTCTGTTTCAGTCACTCAAAGTGAACGCCGGCCGTGTTGGCCAGGACAGCAGTATTTATTTTACATTTTTCTTTTATCTGTTTTCACCATCCTAGTGTCCCAGGCACTGATGAGAAAGCACGTGAGATTAATGTGACAGTTTCTCAGGTATATTCACCTTTGTCCTCATGTCCTGTGATACAGTTTCTAAGAAAATGCACTTTTTTTTTTTTTTCCTCTTCTGTCACTTTTGTTAACTGGTGAATCACTAAAATATGTCAATATGACTCATGTTTTGTGCTGTACCTTTCTTTTTCTTAACCACACTTATATGCATATGATTAATATGCAGGTTATTTATGCCTTTTACATAATGCAGTCCAGTGTGTGCGTGTGTGTCTGTGTGTGGTTGTGAGGTTATGTGAGTCTGCATAAGTAGCAAGAAATGGCATAAAAAAGCAAAAGTGCCATGACACCTAGTCATGAAATCTTTTCACGCCTTCTTAGGCAGATGAATGTTGGACATGTGTAGGTGGTTTGAACGTGATCATTTCAGTGTAACATTTAGCTTGGGGGACATTGGACTTCTGGTCACATTAAAATACTGAGATGAGATGATTAAGAAAGAAATTAGACATTTTAAGAGTGAAATATTAGGTAACGTGTAATATCTTGTCTTTTATGTCTGTTGCACTTTAGCTCATCAGCTACACAATTGGCATGTCAGTATTTTTCTCGTGTAAATCATCTATTCTTTCTTGGACAGTTGAGTAAGTGGTTTCTCATCAAGTTATGTGATTTTTCAGGTAAAGCGAATGTGACAGTGTAAGCAACATGAGGCCAAAGTCTGAGGAGTGCTCATCTTGCTGACTGCCAACTTTCCACCTATTTAAAGTGAACCGGTTATGATTTCATATACACATACCGGCCTATTTATTGAATATACCTTGCTAGTACTGGTTTGGTCCCCCTCTTGCCTTCAGAACTGCCTGTATTCTTCTTGGCATAGATTTTTGGTCCATGTTAACATGGTAGCATCAGAAGGGGCAGAAGTACAGACATTCTGTACTTATGTAGAAGTAAAAATACTTGTTAAAAAATACTCAAATAAAAGTAAAATGGTAAAGGCTATGAAATGTACTCAAAGTAAGAAAGTAAAAGTAGCTCTTTGGAGGACATTTCTACCAGCTATTTTTGTGTAAAGCTAATTGAACCTGCTATATTAATTTAATAAAATGGTATAAACTGAGAATGCAAACATTTTTCCAGCCTAAATTCTAATGAACGTACTCAGCTTGAAGCTGCTACCTACAATGTAGAGTGTGACTCTGCCTCCACACATAAACACAAATATTAGTACAGTCAGGGGGATTTGGCAGGTGGGGGAACTCTAAGATTAGGTGTGGTGTCTCAGTTTAGGGAAAATAATCACAATTTCTATTGTGAGCTCCAGTAAATTTCTTTTTTTTTTTTTTTGCATTTTTGGCCACAGCGGCTTTTCTCAGCAGTGGAGAGAGACAGGAAATGGGGGGGGAAGATACGCGGGCAAATTGGCGACAGGCCGGGACTCAAACCCGCGTTGCCCGCACCATAATGCAGCATATGTATGTGATCGCCAGCTTTTGCCACCAGGGCGCCCCTTCAGTAAATTTTCTTTGGGTGCAGGCTGTGATCAGCTGACCTGAGCTGCTCCTCTGAGGTTTACTGCTCTTGGTGGATAAAGTGTCTTCAACAAGCTGTAACCCAGTATTTCACAAGCTATCTGGGCTGATTTCCATCCCCCACACTGACAGTATACTCTTTGAATAAAGGTTGAATTGAATGAATGAATATAAGTACCACCAGCTTAAATTTAAACTCATCTCTGCTACGCTTGATGTAACCTGTAACTATGACCATGAACACAGACACTGTGCACCAGTCCAATACAGAGCTCACTGTAAATACAGTACAGCAAAATAACCTGTTTATCCTGCACCAAACTGCAGAGCATTTGCATGCAGCCTTTGAATTACACAAAGTTAGTGTACCTCAGTTTGTTTAGAGGATGTTTCACAATATGAAAAAAAAAACATAGCCTCGCATCATATACAGATCAATATCTGATTTTACATGTAGGCTTTAAATTTCTAGTTTATCAAATGCCACTGAGCAGTCATTAACAACCTCTCTGCTCCCCCCAACATACAGACATCCGCACTCGGTCCGGCCCTCTGTAACTCCTGAGTACAGCACTATAAATGATACATTAGTTATCTAGTTTTGCCTCTTTCATTATTTCATATATGTGATAAGTCCCGGGGATGGAGGCTACTGCAGTAGGATTGGCTTTTGTGTGTTATTGTTCCTCCATTTAGGCTCAGATGGGTTTGGTGTTTGAAGGCGCAGTGACCGGAAATAAAAACTTCCCTAAACCTAAAGCAACGAGCCTGTTTTGAAAATGTAAGGAGTAGAAAGTACAGATATTTGTTTAACAATGTAGGGAGGAAAAGTAAAATGTTTTCAGAAAAATAAATACTCAAGTCAAGTACAGATACCTGTAAAATCTACTGAAGTACAGTAACGAAGTATTTGTACTTCGTTACTTCCCACCTCTGGGTAGCGTCACACAGCTGCTGCAGATTTGTCAGCTGCAACATCCATGATGTGAATCTCCGGTTCCACCACACCCCAAAGGTGCTCTGCTGGGTTGTGTCAGTTAAAAACTTTTCTGTTTAAAAGGCCATCTGCTGAGAATTTTTATTGAATTATTAATTTTTAGCTATTGTGGTGTTTAATTACTGTTTTGTTTTGTTTTGTTTTGTTTTACCATGTACAGCACTTCGTGACTGCTGTCTGTGAAAAGCGCTAAATAAATAAATTTGACTTACTTACTTACTTTTGCTGCTGTAGCCCATCTGTATCGAGGTTTGAATTGGTGTGCTGTGCATTCAGAGATGCTCTTCTGCACATTGTGGTATTAACAGGTGTTTGTTCGAGTTACTGTTGCCGTCCTATCAGCTCAAAGCAGTTTGGCCATTCTCCGCTGACCTCTGACATCAGAAAGGGAACTGCAGCTCTCTGGATGTTTTCTGTTTTTCAAACCATTCTCTGCACATGTCTAAATGCTCTCAGTTATTGCCATGTGTTTGACTAATTAGGCTGATATATCTGTGTTAGTGAGTTCTTGAACAATTGTACCTAACAAAGTGGGCAGTGAGTGTGTATGCTGTTAAAATTCTGGATGTGGCCAGAGGCTGGCTAAGGTTTCTGTAAGGGTTAGCCAATCATAAAAACCTGGCTTATATGGAGAACACAAAAGTGGCTTGTTTCAGACAGAGGTTGATGGCCCAGTATGGCATATACAAGCAAACTGTGAATCATGCAAAGCTACTCAAGAGTCAATTCATAAAAATATAAACCAAACTTACACACAATGATCAGCTAAGGGCTCTTCACCCAAATCCTGCTCCAGGTCTTGCAGAAAGACAAACTGTCACTGAAAACACACTTCAGTGTCAGTTTTGCGAAGTAAGTACAGGACATGCAAACATCGACAAATGTAAAGGGAAATAACAAGAAAAAACCCACCCACTCACAGACGCACACAAAGTCATCCACCTTGTAGACACAAACCACACAGACACCTTTAGTAAAACTACTAAAATGTAGTAATGAAGATGGTTTTAAAGGAAACCATTTACTAAATGAACACTGGAGGAATAGGTTTGAATGTGTTTATGCGTACATACAGAGCTGTGTTTAAATGTGAAGAAGCAGTCCTATTGTTTGAATAAACATCAAAGATAAAATCAGCTGTTCTGAGGCTTGTGCAAACTGCCACACCCTCACCACGTCATCAAGGTCATATATAGTACTGTGTTATGTATTGCACCTTTGCTGATGAAAGAAGATTTGATGTAATTATAATTATTAGCAGTACAAACCACTGGTGTAGCAGAGATGCACACAAAAAGTCAGGCAAGTAGGTTTTGGTGCCTGAACCTCACCAAACAGCCTCAGGTAATTCTAAGGTTTACATATTAAGACATAATAAAAAAATATCTAGACCTTAACAGGTCTTAAAATGACATAAATAGAGCCTCAGATGAACAACAACATATATTACACTGTCATTATTTATTTAACAAAAATCAATCCAGCATCAGTGTGTGGAAAAACTAAGCAATAACTTGACAGCTGGTATGAGGCGTTTGTGCTGATATGCTGTGTTTGGTTTTCTCCAAACCTGGTGCTGTGCATCATAGCCAAACATCTCCACTTTCATCTGCTCTGACCAAAGAACATTGTTCCAGAAGCCTTGTGGTTTGTTTAGATGCAGCTTTGCAAACCTAAGCCGTGTTGCCATGTTCTTTTCAGAGCGAAGAGGCTTTCTCCTGGCAACTCTTCCAAACACACCATGTCTGTTCGGTCTTTTTCTGATTGTACTCTCATCAGCTTTAACTGTAAGGTTTAACACATTTTTTGCAGTTTCTTGCTGGGATGTCCGCTCCTGGGAACACGGTGGCATTGTGTTAACACACATCTGCACACTCCAGAGCGGCAAACTGCTAAAACTGCTGCTTTTATAGAGGTGCTCAGACTCGCCGATGACCAGTTAATCAAGTGCTGCTACTTACCCCTTTTAATTAATATAAATAAAAATAAAAGCAAGTGAGTTAGGACACAGGCCACAGTCTATAGGTTCACAGACTTGTGATTTATGCCACCTGCCTCCTTATTCAGAGTTAGAACATTATAATAACCATCTAAGTAATGACTGAGCATTGGTGCTAGCACAGAAACCTGTGAAACAAGTTCAGTGTTTGGAAATACACCAGTGTCGGATGTGGAAAGTGTGGTTTTGGATTTACAAAACATCTATTCCTGTCCAGCTGATTTTACATTTGCTTTAAAGCACACACCTGTAAAATATACCGTGGCTGCTCACTTCCATTGGGCCGTGACCTTTTCAGGCGTGAGCTCATTTGGTTGTGTTGTTGTTTTTACACTGCATTAGCTATATCATGTCACAGTTAAACTCTCAGAGCTGTGTACAGATACATCTGAAACCACACTGGGAATTTTCCCGTGCGTAGAGAAAACCAGATGTTAATTGCTTGTTTCCTGTACAACTTTCAACAACTTTAAGATCAGTCTGTGGTTACTGATTACAAATTGTTACAATCACAACTGGTCACATTATTTTTTGTCATATTTACAGACTGTTCTCAAATTAACACCTTGAAACAGAGCAACTGTTAAATGGCTGGTGCAGCTATACACAGGTAATACAGGTGATCTTTGTCCCTCCCTCTTTCTCCTCCTCCCTCCTTTGGGAGCTCCGAGCGTGGATCCATGGCGATGTGCGATTACTCAGCTGCTTTGGTCACACCCACCCACTCCCTCCTCCCTTCACTGTACTTGTACTCAGCCAACAGCCTCAAAATAAGAGCAGAATGCTGAAAAAGTCCCTGGCAAGTTGTTTAACGCATGACACAGGAAGCAAGACGCACAGATCGCTGTGTGGGTCACTTCATGAAAACGGCAGAACAATACCCGTCTGTGCTCCTGTTACCTCGCGGTGCGCTCCTACAGCAGCAGCCTCCATCACAGTACTGAAGGTAGAAACTAAAGAACGTCCTTGGATAACAGTTGAGAAAGGTAAGCCAAAGACTTCACTTTGATTCACTGTGATTTAACTGTTGTATGAGGCTTGTTCTTGTGAGATTTTAGTCTGGTTATTTTTCAAGAGCTGTACCAACAAAGGGAGAGAGCCATCTGACAAAGATCCTTTGTCTCCTGAGACCTGCCTGCAATTATTCTCTTCAATGGTGTCCTATGAGATTTGTGTGTTTTTGATGGTGGCTGGCAAGTTGGAGGCAGTTTCAAGGTTTTTCTGTAGAAGAACAAATACACCACATCATTTATCAAGTGTAAAATATCTCGCCTCCAGACGAGACTTCTCCTTTCTGTTAGTAGCCGTTGGGTCCTGAAGCATTTTCATATTCTGGCTTATTAATACGTCACCAGGCCCACTTCTCAGTGTCAGAGTGCAATCACTGAGCACAAGGAAGCAGGAACAGGTCAGGGGAGTGAAATAGCTGAAGTTTGGGGGAGTCAAGGCAACAGCTCATGATCTTTGGGACAGCATCCTGGCCCCCAAATGTATGATTAACTTGATGACTACCAGCTTTACTCTAACAGAGCACGAGAGCGAATTTAACTGAGCAACTACTTCCTGGTTTTGGTTAATGTGATATGTGTGTATGAACGGATATCTGGTGAAAGGTGTTAGAGAATGAAAATAACCACAAAGTCTGCCGTGGTGTGAAAGAAACAACAGAGGCATGATTAAGATAACGCAGAGAGGAGGGCACCGGGCGCATATTCAGATTCCAGGAAACCAGCCTGTTGTTGTACACAGACTTCTGCTCGGTCATAGTTGTTAGCGACTTATCTGTTTTCTCACACCACACAAAGAGCACTTAACCATTCTGGGAGGTCTACACACATACACATATGCGCACACACATTTCTAAGTGGCAACCTTGAAGTGACTCAAAACAGAGGGCATAGAAAGAGGGGTGTTAGGAGAAGATTCAGTGACAGGATGCTGTTATCTGTGTGTCTGTGTCTGATGGATGATGCACTGGACTAAACATCCTTGTACAGAAGTTCCTACAGGTTGTTGCGCTAAACCTTAGTTCAGCCTAAACTGTAACAATAACTCACCCCAGAGTGCTGGGTGTCGGTGGCTGGTGTGCTGGCTAGCCACAGAGTTTGCTCCCTATGCAAATACATGTGCCAGAGTCTTTACTAGAGTCTGTATCCTCTTTGTAGGGATATAAATAGCGTAGTGTTTGCAGTTTTAATGCAGGAAGGGAAAGTCCAAGCAGAGGAATCATTTGCCTATCCATATGCACACTGCAAATGACCTTATAGTGTAAATGATAGGCCCAAGTGTTTGAGATAGATAAGTTATTAAGCTCACAAAGGATAAAAGGTGAGGAGCTGGTAAGATGGCAGGTGTTTGAGCCTCCCCCACCCTGCCCCCGCCCTCCTTGGAGGAACCAGCTCTGCCAATTCATCAGCTAATTTGCTTCTCATAAGGATGTAATGTAACCCGAGACAATACGTGAGCAAGATGATTCATGCTGTGGGCATAAAAGACATTTATGTGCATACAAAAGTGTTGGAAAAACGCTGCCTTACTTAAATTACATCAGACTAATGCTACACAATGTGTTTTTTCTGTCTTTCTTCTCCTAACTACAGGCAGAGGAATCAGCAGCAAAAATGGGATGTTTTCAGTTCCTCAAAACCATGATGGTTATTTTCAATGGCATCATCTTTGTAAGTCAAGACCTTCAGTGTTTTATTACAAACAACCCATAATACGATTTAATTTTGGAAGCAAAATGCTGACGCTTACTTACACTTTCCTTCAGAGTCAAAACACATTCTCTACAAGACAATTAATCCTTTATCGGACCCTCTCTGCCTATGCTGTCACAGATGAATCATGGCGGCAGTCACCGAGACAAGAAAATTGTCCCTTAAGCATAAAATCTGTGAAGTGCTCTTTTAACTTCTCCACCCTCCACATGTGTCTTCTTCAGCTGGCAGGTGCTGCCATCCTGGGTGTTGGGATCTGGGTGAAGGTGGATAGCGGTTCAGTCCTTAACTTTCTCGGGAAAATTCCAAATGTGCCACCGGAGCTTAATCAGGTGCTCAATGTGGGATACCTGCTGATTGCAATAGGGGTCCTGCTGGTCATCATCGGCTTTCTAGGCTGCTGTGGAGCCATGAAGGAGAGCAAGTGTATGCTACTGCTGGTAGGTTGCTGCCTGCTATTTTATACGGGCTTAAAATATACTTTTCATCTTCTGCACACAAGCTGATATAAACCTGATCCTTTATTACATAAGACAAAATAAATGGGAGATCTCAACAGCGGGTTTCAGTTCCACCTTTCAATGTCATACAAGGAAGTTCTCATTATTCTCTTAGTTCTCTTCACGATAATGTTGGCTTTGTGAATCAAAAAGCCATCAGTATCAGGTAGATACAAATGAAATCATAGTAAGGTTGTGCAACAAAATAGAAAAAAAAATCATCTTTAGGGTTTCTGCATTTATTGACTTTTTCATCTGAGAAGATTGATTCATCTGACATGTCATCAGGGTCAGTATTACCCTTAGAGCTTGCCAGCTGTCAGCTTCTGCTAAGCTATAAAACCAGAACATGTAATTTTTCTAGCATTTCTTATTGTTGAAATTTAGCTAAGGGATAACGACTTCACCTCAATATTTCAGAAATGCTTTGACCATATGTGCAATAAATGTTTTGGCTCTTAAACTTTGTTTAGACTAGAGAGAGAGAGAGAGATTTGTTTGACCAACTATGCCAACACATTAAAAATGAGAAATGTAGTTTGTTTTTAGTACAGATATTAATTAGTGGGATTTAAAGCTGCTGGCAGGAAGATTAAGTTTGTGTTTGGACCATAGACTGTATGTAAAAGATGGACCTAAGACCTCACCACTGGTTTTGGATTCCATATTTAGAAACCTCAAATTTTGTGTTTGTTTGTTTGTTTTTATAACAAGAAATGACTGTAACAGAGGTACTAAGTTATCAGCTATTGTGAGCAACCTTGGTTAGCAAGCTGCATCCAGAAACTATAATGGAGACTTTATATTACAGCAGTTTTGTCTCTTTGTGTCGATATTTCCATATGCAAAGGGGCTTACAACCTATGCAAATGTGCTTTGTGTAGTCCTCCAAAAACCCAGCAGCATGTAGCGCAACCCTGTGCACAGCTTGCATGCTGGTTGTGTCCCAGAAAGTGTCCCAGAACAGGGAAGGGAGCAAGAGAGGAGTCCACTGTGAATGGGAGAAGCACAAAAAAACAAACAACATTTAAAAAAAAAAAAAAAAAAAAAAAAAACAGCATGAGAAGCACAGATGGTGGCTGCAGCGAACACTTACTCAGTTTCACTTCAGTTCTTATGTTACAACTTTGCTTTTCTCCACGCTGGCAGGGGCCGACACCAGCACAAGCAAGAGTAGCCCACAGGCTTCATGTTTGTGACACTGCTCCCTGCTGACAGTAAACAGCTACTACATTTAGTCTGTGAAGCTTTTCATAGTCTGCGCATAGGACCACTGCTGAACCATGGTTTGCCCTTAAGGTTGCAACTGACAGAAACACATACCTACTAAACTAGTACTTGGGCCATTAGTACTTGAGCCATAGCTCTTGGAGGTCAGAGCTGGGAGTAACATCGCACACAAGCTGGTCAGATTCCAGTAGTAGTAGTAGAACAACGGGCAGTTGTTGTTCCAAGCAAGGTAGAGCCACTGAGACATTGCTAGCAGTACCTAGAGTAAAACACAATGCCTGTTTTTGTTTGTTTATTTATGTATTTGTTTGTTTTTTCACTGAAAAATAATGGTGCAGCAGGTTCACAGATAAAGCTGGTTCTGTGCTCCGTGTTTGGCTAATTTACCAAGAGATTCCCAATAAAGTTTCCGAGTTCCTCTGTTTACATGCGCTGCTGCCATCTTGGATTGCGACGGCAGTGTTGGTGTGGCTGCTCTGACTTTCTGAGTAAGAAGTCTGACTTTAGGGGGGCTTTAATCCTGAGTATTACAACTGGGATCTCATGATTTGTGACTTCCCACTTCAAATGGATCACAGCACAAGTAACAGGCTAAATGTAGTATTTAATCACCAAAAGGAAGAGCAAACCTTTCTGAAGTCTGTACCAGACAGCAGGCAAAATTATTTGCCAGCTAATTCAATTCAATTCAATTCAATTTTATTTATAAAATGGCAAATCACAACAGTCGACTCAAGGCACTTTACACTGTGAAGACCCTACAATAATTACGGAGATAACCCAACAATCCACATTGACCTTGAGCACTTGGTGACAGTGGGAAGGAAAAACTCCCCTTTAACAGGAATAAACCTCCAGCAGATCCAGGCTCAGGGAGGGGCAGTCATCTGCTGAGACTGGTTGGGGATGAGGGGAGAGAGACAAGACAAAAGACATGCTGTGGAAGAGAGCCAGAGATTAATAATAACTAATGATAGAATGCAGAGTGAGGTTCAAACAGAGTGAAACGAGGTGAATGAAAAGAAACACTCATGGGAACCCCCCAGCAGCCGAGGCCTATTGTGGCAACACTAAGGGATGGTTCAGGGTCACCTCATCCAGCTCTAACTATAAGCTTGATCATAAAGGAAGGTTTTAAGCCTAATCCTAAAAATAGAGAGGGTGTCTGTCTCCTGAATCCAAACTGGGAGCTGATTCCATGGAAGAGGGGCCTGAAAGCTGAAGGCTCTGCCTCCCATTCTACTCTTAAGTATCCGAGGAACCACAAGTAAGCCAGCAGTCTGAGAGCAAAGTGCTCTGTTGGGGTGATACAGTACTATGAGGTCTTTAAGATAAGACGGAGCGTGATTATTCAGGACCTTGAATGTGAGGAGAAGATTTTTAAATTCTATTCTAGATTTAACAGGGAGCCAATGAAGAGAAGCCAATATGACAGAAATCTGCTCTCTCTTGTTAGTCCCTGTCAGTACTCTAGCTGCAGCATTTTGGATCAATAATCGGTTTTGGCGCTTCAGCTTTGGCTTTATTTTCCATCCCCTGAGACTGCAGTTTGGCTAGAATAGAGAGGGGCTACCAAGCTCCCCCACCAACACTATAAAAACATTATTTTTGCTAAGCTAAGGTAGCCAGTTGCTATATTTACAACCCTTCTGACACTGGTATCAATCTTCTCTCTTTTGATGCAAGAAATAGAATTTAAGGATACTATCTTACAAGTCAAAGTATTTCTTTAAAATGCTCTCCAGCAATTTTTTTTTTTCATTTTTTTAAATCTGCACTTTAAGCAAACTCAGTGCAATAACTAACATTTTTATCTCTTCCATAGTTTTTTATCATAGTCTTGTTGGTCTTCATAGCAGAGGTGGCAGGAGCAGTGGTTATTCTGGCATTCAGACCGTTGGTAAGTCTCTAAAGAGCGGATCATCTGAGTAGCTACATTATCACGACAGTTGTTAACCTTTTGTCATTTGAATGCAAACTCTTCTGCGTGTTTCTGTTAGGCTGACCAGTTGTTTAACACGGTTGGCAAGGCGGCCGTTATGAACATCAAGCAGGACTATGGGAATGTTTCCGACATCACCGGACTGTGGAATACAACAATGAACACGGTACACAAATCTGCTCCCCACACGCACGCACGCACACACACACACACACACACACACACACACAGTTTCACCAACACCTTCATTAACATGTACTCTCTTTCTGTCCACACTAGTTAAAATGCTGTGGATTCTACAACTCATCGGACTTTGTGGATTCTCCTTACTATAACTCACACAACAAGACATTTCCACCAGACTGCTGTTCGGACACTGTGAGGTCATGTTCCAACGCGGTACGGACAATTGACAGCAGTAGAAAAATTAAAAAGAACTGTGGCTTTATTCAAAATCTTCTTAAAATTAAAACATCTGCTTGATCTACACTTGCTTTATATTTTCTTTAGACAGTCACCGGTTGCTTCCCAAAGATCAAGCAGCTGATTGAAAATAACAGCGCTGCTATTGTGGGAGTGGCGCTGGGGATTGCAGCCCTGGAGGTATGACATCAACTTTACTGAGGTGCATAGTAGTAAAGTTTTTTCCCCTCTCTCCAACGCTCTCTTTTTAACACATTTTCTTGCCTTGTTTCTTCATTTCATTCCCCTCAGATTTGTGCCATGGTTGTCTCAATGAGCCTTTTCTGCAGAATAAAATCCGGCAGCGTCTAACTCCAAATGGCAAAGGCCTCAGAGGAATCCTGAAATCACTGGAGTCCCTCTCCTTCCTATTTCACTTCCTATATAATGAAAGTCTTGTGCAATCACAATTAAAAAATGACAAATCTATTTTTGCTACATTATATAATAGATGCCATTTATGAATCTATGTTATCTGTATATGTATGTATTTTAGTATGCCATCTACCTTTTTATTTATAAAAGTAGCTACAAACGCTGTGTATTTGACCAGTGATTATTGATTGTTGCCAGTTAATGAGGAATTCAATGATAAATGCATTCATTGTGATAATGAAACAAAAAGCTGGCATCAATATTGAAGACTGAAACACTACTTTTTTTTGTTGTTGTTGTTGCCATGATTCAGTTTGTAAAATAGCAGCAAAATTGATACATTATATGTTCATATATTCTAAAAGTTTTAAATAAAGTCCACATCTACACGTCCAAATCCAGTCTCTCTGGGAGTTTTTGAACTGGTTGCAAGCATTTGTGCCATTTTATAGAAACTCTTAAAGGAAGTGCAGGTAATTTTTTTTAGCTACAGAGTTGAATTTATCTGAAACCATTAACACAGGAAACATAAGCACTGATGTGAACTCATCAGTCAGGTGTTAATATAAAACCCGGAACAATTGCTAGCTTTTAATTTTAGATAAGGTTAGCTTTGATATGGGACTCATGCAGCATGAAACTGTTAGGCGAGCTGCGGTTTCTCAGCCTGGTTTATGTGTACATGAATTTGGACTCTGGCTTCATTTCACACTCAGTCTGGAAAGAAACTTCCTGATGCTGAGGCGACAGTTAAACTTTGGAACGTGCTGGTTAATAAAAGCACGGGACACGGGCTAAATGACTCATCTAAGGCAATGAGCATCAAGTGTTTTCCACTGGCTAATCAGTACACTCACCGGCCATTTTATTAGGTACACCTTGCTAGTATCAGATTGGACTCCTTTTGCCTTTAGAGCTGCTTTAATTCTTCATGGCACAGGTTCAACAAGGTGCTGGAAACATTCCTCAGAGACTTTGGTCCACACTGACATGAAAGCGTGACACAGTTACTGCAGATTTGTCAGCTGCACATCCATGATGCAGATTTCCCATTCCACCACATCCCAAAGGTGCTTTGCTGGACTGAGATCTGGTCACTGTGGAGGCCATTTATGCTCAAGAAAACCATCGGAAGATGGATACACTGTGCTAATAAATGGATGGCAATACTCAGGTAGGCTGTGGCATTTAAATAAAGCTCAGCTGGTACTAAGGAGCCCAACGAATGTGAAGAAAATATCCCCCACACTTTTCACCATCACCATCAACCTGAGTTGTTGATATAAATCAGGATGATCCATGCTTTCAAGTTGTTTGCACCAAATTCTGACCCCATACAGAAAGAGACTCCTCAAAATATTTTTAATTTGTTACTTTGTTATTCTTTTAGACACTGATGCTTTTCAGATTACTTGAAGCAATCTGACCATTGTCCTCTGACGTCAGGCATCAATAATGCATTGTCACTGGACATTTTCTCTTTTTCAGACCATTCCCTGTAAACCCTATGGCTGTGCGGGAAAATCCCAGTGGATCTGCAGTTTCTGAAATGCTCACACTGACCATCAATCACCTTTCTTCCCCATTCTGATGCTTGGGTTGTACTACAGAAGGCTGTCTTGACCATGTCTAAATGCTTTAATCTGCTGCTGATTAAATATGTGCGCTAAGAAGCGGCCAAATGGGTGTACCTTATGAAGTGGCCTGTGATCCATCCAACAGCATCCATTCATGACAAAAAGAGATTTCATTACAATTCAGCCATCAGCACTAATTTGAATATATTCTTTGAGGACCAGAATGAATGAAATGGATTGAAAAAGGCCAGATTTTAATAAAATGAGAAAATATTTTAAAATAAATATATGTGGCACCAAAGCTCTCCACCAGCAATGCAATATACAGCTAAAGGGGTTTATAAAACACATAAATGTTGGTGTGTTATATTTTAATAATATCTCAAAATTAAAACCCTACAAATTAAACCCCTTCATCATCAAGCTGTAAACCGAACAAGAAAGAAAGTAACCTCTTCATGGTAACACCGGAAATTTTTATTGTATTACTTTCTGCAAACAGCTGCCGCTGCTCCACGTCTTATACTGCAGTATGACAGTCCAACCACAAGGAGGCACTACAGGCTTTGTGACACACAAACGCACCTTCGTCAGCACCCACGGAGAGTCTGGACTGTTTTGGTTTCACAAGCCAACACAGTATCAGGCAGATTTTATTATCGCGGCTGATCAACATATGCTCTATATAATGAAGCCTGTGTGTGATGATACATATTGTAAAGGCACAGTCTGTGGTCCAGGTGAATTTCTGAATTATTTATATGTTACAGACACATTCTTGAACTTTTGGGATAATGGCAACTTTCATTATGTTGCCTTTATGTCATCACAAGAGATTTGAAGTGAAATGATCATCAGGCAAAAATTTAATTAGAGGGGATGAAAGAAATACTGTACTAATTATTGAAGTATTACAGACCGTTTGTTTAAAATTTACCTTCCTCTATTTTAGAAAAGTGTTGTTTTATTAAAGATAATATTTATTAGATAGTTACTTATGGTAGTTCTGATGTTTAAAGGACAACAAACTCAAAACACTGGGTCAAAAAAGACCCAGGAAGAGGGAGGTTGATGGTTCAATTCCAAGCTGTTCCAGTCGGCATGCCTAAGTATCCCTGGGCGCAATACTTAAGTGCTGATATGTAAAAAACGCTCGAGTATTCAAGAAAAGCCTTATATTAACAGAAAAAAGTGTATTTATTTATTGTTATAACTTTGAATCTGATGCCATTTAGTCCACGTAAACTTTTCAGAAATATGAGAAAATCCATATTTACATATTTTTAAGGATTATCACATGCACGCTCGTCAACGACCGCGAGGGGTCGCTTAATTTAATTTTAAAAAGTACACCTTGGTCGTAGAAGGGGCGTGGACAGGCTCGTTGTTATACGCTCAATGTAATGTAGTTTGAAAAGCCACGTTTATCTGTGTGAACCTTCACGGATATCCTCCCACAATCGTGGAAAAACACAAGTGGGACTCCTGCCATGCAGGGGCGGACACATTAATATGCGCATATTAATGCCAAGACACACGAGGAGTAGGGACCGAGAGGGGAACGAAAATTGAGAGGAGTGCCTCAGCCATCCACAACGAGCCAGTGTTTAAACGCCTCTACACCAGAGGTGATTTTCTCATCGTGTTGTTGGTTTTCCATGTAACGATCCAGACTGTGAGCACAACACAGAGAAGCAGGTGAAATGACTGGTTGTTGCGGGGAAAGCAGACAGCGGAGACAGAGCCCGAAGCGCCGCTGCATAGTGCCGGCCTGACTTTATGTGCTACGGCTCTAGAGAGGAATCAACATTAACACAAGGAGAGATTTTTATTTTAACCTTTGTCAGCGCCGATGGCTGATGTGGATGTGATACATATCTGTCTTCCAAATGTTTCTGTGATGTCTGCCTGTTTGAATGTGGTGTAATAACGCGGTGTTCTGTTTGAATTTAAGATGTTAATTAAATGAGGAGAGCACCCAAAATCCGTGCGTAAAAACGCAAGGAGCACCGTTGCTCCTTGCGCAGCTTTCTTCATCATAAACGCTCGTTTGAATTTAACTTGTCAGTGAAATGGGGAAAGCACCAAAAAGGCCTCGATAATTCTCTACAGATTTTTGTTCCAACTCCTTGCTCAGGACAGCAAATGTGAATCTGCTTCATCGTAGACAAACTCAGTTGGCGCTCCTGCCATACAGGGGCGGCACACAGCCTCCAGCGGTGTTCTCTGAATGAGCTTCCTCAACGACATTCAACCCAAGACTCTATTCTCCCATATGCGCATATTAATGCCAAGACACATGACAAAAAACAACGGAATAAGGAGTCCAATTATTAAATTTAATAAAGCCATTTCAAACAGTTTACAGATTAATCCGGGTCAGAACTGCATACCATACTCGTGTGAGATGGCATGAAGTACTGGCACTTTCTAATTCAAGTTACAATTTCATATAGTCACAGCATATCAGTCTTGATTACATCATTTACAAAACAGAATGTGGAAAACAGAGAAATTCAACAACAGGGTGACCTCAAAGTCTCCATTTCTATCATTATTTAGTCTTCATCAGTGTGGTTCATTGTACAGTCAGAACACAAAGTTCATGATGACACGGAACATTATAAGCTTCTGTATTTTTAATCAGTTATGTTATTTTCCATGCAAATTTCTCAGAGAAGTAAACGTACATAAGATATATATGTGGCATATACCATGAATATCCCTACAAAACATAAGATTTGTTTGGCGCTGAACAAATCTTTACACCGGACGGTGGCGCTTCCGGTGAGACGAACCGACAATGCCGTCGGTTTCTCCGACTGACGGTGGCGTCACTGTCGGTTTAGCAGCGCTGAACTAATCTTTACACTGGACGGTGGCACTTCCAATGAGACGAAGCGACGACAGCATCGATTGCTTCAACCAACGGTGGCGTCACCGTCGGTTTAACAGCACTGAACAAATCTTTACACCGAACGGTGGCGCTTCCGGTGAGACGAAGCGACGACAGCGTTGGTTGCTTCGACCAACGCTTAACAAATCTTTACACCGGACGGTGGCGTTTCCGGTGAGACAAAGCAACGACGCCGCCGGTTTCTTCGACCGATCGTGGTGTCACTGTCGGTTTAGCAGTGCTGAACAAATCTTTACACTGGACGGTGGCACTTCCAATGAGACGAAGCGACGACAGCGTCGATTGCTTCAACCGACGGTGGTGTCACCGTCGGTTTAGCAGCTCTGAACAAATCTTTACACCGGACGGTGGCGTTTCCGGTGAGACGAAGCGACGACGCCGTCAGTTGCTTCGACCGACGGTGGAGTCACCGTCGGTTTAGCAGCGCTGAACAAATCTTTACACCGAACGGTGGTGCTTCCGGTAAGACGAAGCGACGACGAAGCGACGACGCGTCACTTCGTCTCATCGGAAGCGCCACCGTCGGTCAAAGCAATCGACGCCGTCGTCGGTTCGTCTCACAGGAAGTGCCACCGTCCAGTGTAAAGATTTGTTTAGCATGCTGCACAAACTGCTTTGATGACCGGAGAGCGGAGGAAAAGACCCACTTGGTTCACTGCTGTTTAAGATAGAATGACACATGGAGGAGAAATGAAGTGAATCCTGTTCTGTGTGCATGCTCACAGCCTTCTTAATTAAAAGCTGTGTGAATCTCAGACTTTGAATTTGCCCTCTTTCCCATCAAACAGCGGAGCATATCATCGGTTTTAACTACATAAATCATGTATAGAATTAAAAATGCACCACAAGTTGTTGAAATCATATTTACTTTAATCTTCCAGCTTTCTAACAAATTTTTTCATAATATATTTATTTTTGTCATTTCCCTTTTGTCTCTGTGACAAAGAAGGGTTGGCTCCAGTGTCATCAGCGTTTGTCAATAAGCAGAGCACTGCGGCTTGGTCTGCACAGCCTCATATGTTGTTGATCTCCCTTCATGAGATCCCTGCTCTCTGTGTTGAGAAGCAAGCCAAACTGTCAGCGCGCACACCAACCGACCCGCTCTGTCGCTGAAGGCGCTGTGATCACACCCTGCTACTGGGCTCCGTTCACGAAGAGCGCCACAAATATTCTAGTGAGGTAGATCACAGCAAGCCTCTCGGTGGCGCCGTGAAGGCTCGCGACCAGCCCGTGAGTGTCGTTATAATAGAAATGGAACCGAAGCCGAGAGCCCAAACACACAACCCACAGCGGTGTCCGCTGCTGTTCGCCACTGACACTTCTACTGTCTCCATCCATACACTCTTAACCCAAATTAGTTGAGTTTACTAGAAAATCGCGTGGAAACTCGTTGCCTTAAACCATTCTAGTTTTTACACAAAGATGAAACTAAATATGTTTAGTAGTCTTTACTAAAATTGATTACCTCATATAAATTTCTTCCCATTTATGTGAGCTAATCAATTTTAGTAAATACTACTAAACATGTTTGATACATTGTACTAAGGTTCTAAGTTAACACAACTAAACATGTTTAGTAGTCTTAACTAAAATTGATTACCTCATATAAATTTCTTCCTATTTATGTGAGCTAATCAATTTTAGTAAATACTACTGAACATGTTTGATACATTGCACTAAGGTTCTAAGTTAACACAACTAAACATGTTTAGTTTCATCTTTGTGTAAAAACTAGAATGGTTTAAGGCAACGAGTTTCCACGCGATTTTCTAGTAAACTCAACTAATTTGGATTAAGAGTGAAAATTACTTTTAAGCTAAACTGTAAAGCAAATAAGCAATTTAACATTTAAAGCTATTTATATTTTGTTAATATAATTAATAACATTTCCTCTTACCCTCTTCCTATTACCCTTTTTATGTTCAAGTTGTATTGAATGTAACACTAAATTGTAAAGAGAATAAATCAAATACATTTCAACATTCCAATATTTTATTTTTTGCAGAATACTTACGCAAAAGACAATTTTAACTGTAGTTTGTCATGTTTTTCAGAAGTATAAAAAAGTATCAAAACAGTAGCCATTCAAAAAAAAGTTTGCCATACAAAAGGCAAGTAAAAATAGGCATATGTGCTTGAACTCAATTCTAACATGTTTAGAGAAGGAATACAAATGCAGCAGCATTCAACAAAAATATTTGCATCCTTTTGAAAAAACTGGACACCTTAAAATAGGACACAATCTCCAACTTGGAAAATGAACAGATCAACTATGTTTAAGGGAAGATTTTGCATGTTTTATGTAAATGTACAGTCTGTGTTGTTAGTAAATGTAATCAACTGAAGCAATAAATTCCTGTGCTGCTATTGACTGAAAAAACCTGTAAAATAAGCAGTAATGTTGCTGTTGAGGAAGAATTACATTATTTTGAATTTACTGCTTCAAATGACTACATTTACCATCAACACAAACTGGACGTTTACATGAAAAGTGCTGAATTTTCCTTTAACTGTATCAACTAAATATTACTATGGAGCCCTGAGCATACACTTCTAAATCCTGTTTTTTAGAGTACAAGTGGCTGGACACTGATGTCTCTTATAACACTGTAAGCTGAACATTACAAACTTTCTTAAGAAATAAAAGTTGTGGCAGTACTGCTGCACTGAACTGCATTAGATAAGAGCAACTTTATCAACTCCATCTGCATTGAGTATATTTTCAACCCCCTGACTGTTCACTGACAACACACAAGACATTTCGTTACATCGCAAGCTGGTTTTTCAATGTTTGTAACTTTGGTTTTAGTTCAACGTGGCCCAGCTCAAGAAATACCTGTTGGATGAACTGGAACGTGAACTTCATAGAAATGGGGTAACTGAGATGCATTGCATATGCAAGTCCAAAGAGAAGACACATAGCTTTTGGCAGGTCTTGAATGTTGTCCATCACCACTTCTCCCTCAATGACAATTTTTAGTGAGGCTGGACTGAGATGCAGGGAGGATGAGGGCACAGCACCTTCAGGTTCAACAAGGAGGATCCCAATGTCAATGTTGCGGAAAGAGTCATCATCATCTGAGTCCTTTATAAATGACAAGAGCACAACAGTGATATTTCAGTGACCATCAATAATTGATAAAAAAAAATAACTTCCACAATCAAATTGAAATTTCTGTCATATCTGTTTTATCATGCTATGCAGCCCTAGTTTCCTAGTGTAAATGTTGAATGAGTTGGAGCTCCACAAAAGAACATCTATCCAGCATCTTCATGTGCTAGTGCTAAGTGGAACAATACCTTATCCTTTGAATTGTTTAAAACTATGCTCACAAGTTTTCTTCAATCACTGGAACTGCCATCTGTTTTCCCACGCCTGTCTGTCTATGCCCAAATCCTGACATGAACCCAACACAGCATAGCATAAGATATAAATTAAGATATATATATAAAAAAAAAAAAAAAAAAACTATCCCTTTAAAGTGGGTTGCATGAGGTGCTTACAGATGGTCAGCATACTTACCTACAGTAGATGGTGGTCAGCCTTTCCCCACTTTGGAGAAGCAGCAGGTGGATCAGTGTAGGTAGATAAGCAATGTACTGCTGCAACTTGTATTTTTAGATAAGTCAAAAAATTTATATCAGTTTTAGTGGACGCATACTATTTTCAGCATCTCAAACTGCTGTCCAACGGACCTATCTGACTAGAAAATTAAGTTACAGCACTCTCTTCATGCCAACCAAATGCCATAGGAAAAATTAGTAATTTTACCTCACAGAACACAAGAGTTGTTAGTCTAGCATGTCCTTGATCCTTAAATGTGTGCTACTGTGTGATTTTAGTGAATCCAAACCAATCAAATAATAACACAATCGAACAGACTGAGGCAGCAGTAGAAGAGCCGTTCCTCTGTTCAGCAAAGTAAACAGATTTTGTCTATGAAGTTTGGCAGGAGAAATCTATATACAACTTATATAAAAGTAATTTTATGTCAGAAGTCTGACTGACAGTAAGGTAATGCAGTGAAAATATTCTGTGTATAGTGTACATTTCACTGATCTAGATTTTTTAGGTGGCTAAAATAATGTTGTTATAAACACTGATCACAGCAGTATATTGCTTAGTTTCCTACACCAGTACCTCTGCTGCTTCTCCAAACCGGGGCCGTGTCAAATGGCACTTAATTCAAGTAATACACTGACTTTGGATAAATAGGTCATACAACACAGCTGCAAAACATTATTGCAAAGTAAATATTAAAGAATTTAAAGTATTTCAAAGACCCATGAGAACCGTGTATAAGAGTGAAAATTCAAGATTGAGTTGTTATTGTTCCTTTAGGTAGTCTTTAAGTAAAATTACTTACAAAGGCTGGTTTGTAGAAGTCTGTGGGGTTGTCACCAAGGATAACAGGAAGTCCTCTGAGCACCAGTGTTCGAGTATCAGTTGGCTCTGCAGTCTTTTGGGCAGTAAAATGACAAAAATAAGCAAGTAACTAAGCACAATTGATTGTATCAAAAAATATAAAGTCCCCACATCTTCTTAAGCATCGTTATTACGAATGTACAATATATCGGCATTAACATCGGTATCAGCCAATATTAGTCATTTGTTAACATGTGAGTATTGGTCCGATAAACAAAACTGGGCCAATATTAACAACCCATATCTATTTCCATCTTCTTGTCATTTGATTCCGGACGGGCAGGGGAGGAGGTTGGTCATGTGGTATTTGTTTGGTCATGTGACAGCAATGCAGCGCAAGATTGTGAGGAGTTCATCTGAAGCAGAGAATCAATGTCAGCTGTGGGATTGTTTTGTTTTTTCCAAGGTGTCGAAAGGGTAGTGAAATATATATATTGTATACATTATCAGTTATCTGCCATAACAGCAATATTAATATCGGGTATCGATATCATCCCACATTTTAATATCAGTGCATCCCTAATGGTAATCAAGGACTTTTGAAGGCACATTCCCTAAAATTTAAGAAATACATGGCTCATGGTTAATTAACCCACTGAGACAGTAACACCCTTAACACTGAGAAGAACTAGCAGGTTTTACTGAAGTTCTCTGAAAGTTTAAGTGAAGTTCAGAAACTCAGCCTTGTTTTTCCATCCCTAAATTCAAAATCTTTTAATCATTTCAACAATCTATGTGAAGCATGAAAATAAATACAGTTGGACTTAAAGCCAAGTCATTACATGAGCTGTTGCACACAATGCAAGTGATTAATAGGACCAACCTTTGTTTGTTGGGAAAGCTGTGTCAACATTTGGCCAATGTTCCCTCTCTTGGATCGAAAAATCTCGATAAGACGAGGACTGTGCCGATCAATGCTCTCATAGAATTCCTGTTTGAGATTCTTGCCAACAATCCTGTTGAACTCCATGCATACCTGCAAAATACAGAAAATGCTCCAATATTACATCTTTACAGCTAATAACTGAAGGTGGAAGCACCAGAGTGAGGACAGCAATAAAAATTGCACAGGTGTGGACATGGTCAGCTGTAAAACACAAAGCCCCCTTCAACTCACTCACTTAACACTTTAAATTTGGGGATATTTCAGTTATTCTAGTCAAACTTCTTTAACAAAAACTTTGTACCGCACACAACACAGGAGTTGCTTTTCTACTGCCCTGATTGTTTGTAGTATTGTGTTACTTTTGTGTAGCAGACCATTGCTACATATAAACAGACTATTAATATTTTGTGTCAAATTATATATTTTTGTTGGCAAGTAACCTTTTAATAAGCAGGATAGCGTACCGTGAATAGGGAATTAATAGATGATAAACCTCTTCAGAATAATCTGAAATCAGAGTTCTGCATCAGGGTGTTGATTTCACAATAACGACCAACTCAATATACAATATTCCTTACCAAAAAAAGATAAAGGCAGCTGTAGATAGCAACTACCATGTCCTGCATGGTAAAATTACTTTTTTTTTTGCTGACAGTGGGAATGGCTAACAGATAAATATTTTTAGGTTTTATAAAGGCAGTTTCCTAAGAGAAACACAGACACATATTTAAAAAAAAAAGTTCTCATTATTTTATTCATGAATGAACTAACCTGATCTTCTGTGAAAAGAGCAGGCCAACGTTCCACCATCTCACATACGGCAGGTTCTGACTCCACCACCTCTTTTCTTCTCAATGCAAACGTCAGATCCATCTTCTCTTTTACAAGCTGTCCATTTGGTGTTCTCTTCTGCATTTCATTAACCAAGTCTTTGCGGGCACCCTCAAGGGCTACCTGATTAAATCCGTCTGGAAAGTTGGGTAAGAAGTTGATCTCGCCTTTCTTTGCCTTCTTGATGTTCTTGTTGGCTGGTTCTCCTTCAGTTGAATGCCCTCCTCGTTTCCCTGCATTTACTGCTACATCAAGGCACCCTGATCTTCTGCGCTTTGTTCTGTAATTAGCCATTTTAAATTTTAGACTATTTTTCCAGCCGCTACAGCGACTGGTTGAGCCTCGCTCCTGGAGAGAGGGGTGCTTGCTTATGAGGGCTTGTGCAACACTTTCGAACTGAGCATTATTTGGGTATGCTGTGTAACTATACATGCTCTCTGCCAATCTTTCAAGAATCTCATGTTTCAGCTCTTTTGTTACTTTCAGGTGCGTACCATCACGAAGAAACTGAAGATCTGCTTGCCTAAGTCTATATGCTACATCAACAGAAAAATCTGGGATATCAAAACAATCTGGCCACTGTTTCTGTCGCTCCTGCGAGGATGTAGAGAGGATCTCTGTATCTGCTACACTGGGTGTGCCACTCAAAATTTCTTCAGATGTTGAGACAGATACCAACTCAAGTAGAGGGATGACCTTGACTGTTGGTTTTTCAGGAAGATCTTCGATATCTGTCAGATTGCACACTTCATAATTGAATTCAGGATCTTGGTACTGGAGACTGAAGTTGAAATTAAGTCCCAGTGATTCTTTAAGCTTGCCTATCAAATCCTCCACTGTAGTAGGTCTTGTATTCAGAACAACCTTTCTTATATCTGTCTCTGTGAAAATTACTCTCAAGGTCATCTTCTGGTGTGCTGCCATCTTGGAAATAAAAAAAATAGCTTATTAGAAATATATACACAAAGACATAGATATTCAGTTTAACATATGGCTTATCAAAAAAGATACAAAATTACCAATTAGGCTTACATTTAGACTCTATCCAGAGCAATGCTAGTACTGACAACACTTGTGGTTTCTCAACACAGAATATAGCGAGTGAGTGTCACTGCTGAATTTTCTCCAAATCTGTATGCTGACAGAGGGAAAACATCATTCAGCTCTTTTAGTTCCACCACACACAAAGAGGGATTTGCGCTGCCACAGAGTTCAAATGATCTGAAATGTTCATGGTACCATGCCGTCATTGTATTGCACACAAACAAGATCTCTGTGTTTATTGCCACAATCTGCTTGATCTGTTTGAAATTTGGGAGGCCTGAACATGAACCGACAGAGAGTATCATATCAGCACAATATCTAATTCCATCTACAGAGACTGATGATGCAACCAGAACCTTTGTAAGCTGGGGTACTCTCTTGCAGAAAACTTGTTGGACATTCTCGGGGAAAGATGTGATCAGTGCTGTGGTAACTTTGTCCAGCTCAACTGAGGGCTTGAAAAACGAACTTGTGTCCAAACAGTAAGCCATCATTTTCTGATGCTTTACAGCCAGTGTAAGTGCCACATGTCTGAAGTTGTGTGCATTACGAATGACCCGCTTGAAGAATTTATGTTTTCCCTCGAAACGCATTGTCCAGACATCTGACAGTGGGCCAAATGCCTTAATCATCTCAGGATAATGCTCAATGAAGTGGTGTTTTGGACGCAATTTGAAATTTGGGAATGTAGTTTGCAACAGTTCTCTGTGTTCTGACACTTTGCAGTCAAAGAAATGTATAGACTCTTCAGTGTGCCTTGTTGCTACAGCCAATTCAACAATATCTTTAAGGAGCATCAGAACGTTCCAGGCATCGTCCCCTTCAGGCACTTTATGGCCAATGAGAAGTGGGAGCAACCTGATTAGAGCCCAGTTCTCATGGCCATTTCCACCTATGGTCCCTTTGGTAGAGAAGCCTTGGGCAATAGGCTGAGGCTGGTCAGTTTTGTCATGAAAAGCATATGCAAAAGATTTGATAGCATGGTTCAGTGTTTCTAATGTGAAATATTTCTTAGAAATCAGTTCTGAAATGCAGAGTGATAACTCAACAGGAACAACCCCTTCAAAAAGGTCGTGTAGGATGTCAGGGGGATAGCCACGAGCAACATGAAAGTGCTCCAGACTGTCAGTTAGTACACATCGTCCCTTTACACCATACTGTTTTGCCAAAGTGGGATCCTGCTGTACCTCCTGTACCTGTTTGTTGTGAATGTCTGCAGTTCGGGGTTCAAAAGAGCCCGAGCTTACCTCCTTGTCTTGGATCTCACTCCTCGTTGCCATGCAGAACCTGCAGAACTTGTCCACTCCAAAGCTCTCAAAGAATCCTGCAAAAGAATGAGCAGCCAAGTTATCAGCAGCCACATACAACACTGTGCCTTTGACACATGCTCCCAACTTCTCAACATATAGGCCATCTTGCTCCAAAGAAACCAGATCCTGGATCAGAGGATGAAGAAATTTAGCATAGCCATATTCTTTTACATCAGAGGCTTTACATAAAAGAGCAAGTTGAATGGACTGGAGTGTGGACCTATATTTTGATGGCACATTGGCAAGCACCCAATACACTGCACTCATTTTATGTTTCTTCTTAGATGTCCCTAATGGATTGGACACTTCAAAATCATCTGTGTAAAGTCCAACAGCGATTCTGAATTCCTCGCTGTTAAGGAGGCCATTTCCTTTACAGTACAAACCATCTCTGTATGTACTGTACTCATGTGGCACATGTTTTTGTACTGGAAGAGCTTTATCTAAAATGTCTGCCCTGTTCAACATTTTCTGTAACATGGCATTTATAGGAACATATACAGCACTAGATTTCTTTTCCCTGGCAATAAAGTACTCAACTGGCATAACCACATCAAAGTTTTTGTTTACATATGCTGCTCTCCTTTTAGAGGTTGATAAGGAGCCACCCTTGCCACAATACTTTAGTATGATATTGCTCTCTGAGGCAGCCCTGACTACCTGTTTCACAGTTGAATCATCTACATCTGTGTGTAGCTTCAAAATGTCCTTGACTGAATTGTGCAGCAGTGGTTGGGACAGTTCACTTAAATGTAGGAGCTGTTGTATAACTTCATCGATAGAACTTTGTGGAATGTGGAGGATGGTTTGCATCTTTAAAAAAAGAGCAGCTAGGTTGTGCTCCAACTGTTTCCCAAGATCATGATGCTCTTCATTGCTGGACTCTTCGCTGCCTTCTAAATCAACAGTGTTGTTTGGGGGCCCATGTTCCTCTTCTGCCACTTCATTGGTTTCACTACCAGACACTATTTCTGGTTTGAACATCTTCCAATTGCCTGTTCTGTGCTGTTTACTTCTGTGTGCATTGAATGTGGAGTACACAGTAGTATGAAAGTTACACCCATTATATGGACAGTGGACTCTGTGATTAACTTTTAAATGTGTACTCCGCAAGTGAGTGATAAAAACTGCCTCTGTGCAAGCAGCAGAAAAATCACAGGACTGACAGTGAAAGGTCAGTGTTTCACACAGTTGTGCATCTTGGTCTTTCTGGTGAATTTTGGATAAGTGGACCCTAAGTGCACTGATGGACTTAAATGTGCATAAACACTCTTGGTGTAAGCAAGGAAATGGTACAGTTCTGGTGTAGCTTCCATGTTTTAGCCTGTAATGTTTTAAGAGGTAACCCCTTTTCTCTGATGTAAACTCACAGTATTTGCACTTCCACTGCATCTTCACACGGACCTGTAAGAACAAAAAATAATAAAAATTTTAGCACACTTGTCCACAACCATGTCATCAGTGATCAAGGAAATATGGTACTTTGAAATACTGTCTCCCTTTGAAATTTCTGTTCTCAGCCTGAAAATTTTGTTTTCCCATTTCACATTAGAGTTAAAATATTGCCAAATGAGTTAGGCTTACCCTTCTGTCTGCAGACAATTGACAGGTTTAATAACGTTTCTAACTTGTTGTCAGTTCTGTATTTTAAGAGTCTGGAGATCAGAGGTGGAGAAGAAGAACTGGCGATAACCTCAGCTTCAGCTCTTTAGTCATACAAGATTTCAACCTTTGTGTCCGACCATTACATTTCAGTACATACGAAACCGTATAGAAAAAAAACGTGGACTAGGTTAACACAAGCACATGCTGTTACGAACGATGTGAAACGCTAAGCTAACGATAGCATTTAGCTGTCTTGACACTACTGGAGCGGCTTTTTCGATTAAAAAAAATTACCCTCAGAGACAGGATACACTCGGCTTAAACTTGGTGTAATAAAGGTTTATTTCAGCAAAGTACATCTCTCCTAAAGTAACTGTCCGTTATAAACTGAGACTCGTCAGTATGCTAACACTAAGCCAATGCTAACATTCGCGCTCGCCACTCCACTCGCGATATTTAACTTCGATTCCAAAACCCCTCACTTTACCAAAGTGTCGATAATGGTGGCGGTAGGCTGTAACTATAATTTTCAGTTATATCTGCACATGGAACTCAGCTATCTTTTAAGCAAAGAAATAGCTAGAATTATTTAAAATAGTTATTCTTCACACTTACCAGTCAGGAGTCGTTGAACTTGCCACGGTGCATGTTGCAGCAGGACTGAGTTTGAATATGCCCCGCCCCTTCACTTCAAAAACATAATATCTTTAGTAATCTCTGCTTAACAAGTTCATTACACTCTATATTTGTGTAGAAAAGTACAGTTAACTAATTTGATTTAGTAATGGGACAACATTTTTACCAAACACGAAAGAATAAGTAATGATTACTAAAACGTTTAATTACAATTAATATCTGGGTTAAGAGTGTAGTTTGTCGTAGTTTGAGGGCCACAAAAGGTTTCGGTGCACAGCACTGTTTCACTTCGGTGTCCTCAACAAGGTAGAGATTTTAAAATGTCTTTCCTCTCCTGATGGCTTTCGTATCAGTCTGCTTTTCGAATGAAGAATCAATCCAGTCTCTCCTTTTATAGCGTAATCACAGCAGTCCCGCCCATTTCTGTGCTCCTCCTGTTCTTTGTACCTCAACACCAGCCTATCTCCTACCGACCTCCCGACCGTCCTCCCTGCAACCTACCTGCCTCTGACCAACCTCCCTCCTACCTGCCTCCCAACCGACCTCCCGTCGACCAGCCTCCCGACCGACCTCCCTTCGACCAGCCTCCCGACCAACCTCCCTCCTACCTTCCTGCCTATGACCAACCTCCCTCCCACCAGCCTCTCTCCAACCAGCCTCCCAACTACCAGGCTCCCAACCAACCAACCCATATTTGAAAAATCTTTCAACTGAGATCGGTCCAACCTGTGTGAAGATTTGTTTAGCACGCTGCACAGTCTCCTGTGAGCACAGAGCGGAGGAACAAGTGCGCCTGGTTCATCCACTGTTTAAACTATAAGCACACATGGAGGAGAAATACACTGAACCCTGTTCTGTGCGCACGGTCGCAGCTTTCTTCATCATAAACGCTCGTTTGAATTTAACTTGTCAGTGAAATGGGGAAAGCACCAAAAAGGCCTCGATAATTCTCTACAGATTTTTGTTCCAACTCCTGGAGCAGGACAGCTTCTGCTTCTCCCTCTCGCTCCGTAAAGAGAGCGAAAGAGCCCTGACTGATTCTAGCGGTCAGCCAGTTCTGGTAGGGGGAAACAAAGTAAAAATTCACTTCAACAATCACATTATCACTCTTTATGTCAAACTCATATATACCACGCGTGTTGATCCATTGTTTATGTTATGCATTTAGCTGATTATTAAAACACACTTAAAGCCATGGTGTGTGAGAGCAAAGCAGCATCATTAAATGTTAAGAGAAATTAAAGTGTCCGCATAGTCTGCGTTGAATTCATATTAAGTAAATGGTAAAATCACTCTTACAACGAATTATGTTTACACGGTGATTTCAGCTCCACATGAACTGTATGGCCTTTCACAGAGCGCCACTCTAACGTCTCTGTGTGTGGTTTTCTTTGAACATGCTGCTGTTCAGAATGATGAAGAGTTTACGGGAGAACTGTTTTACTGTGACGCAGTTTGGAAAATCTAAAGTCAAGAACTCAGAAAACATGTTCAGCAAATAAATGAGGAGAAGTTGTTCTGTGCGGACTTGGACGGGTATCCTCCCTCAAAGAGCACCGTGAACAAACTCAAATGGCGCTCCTCCCATACACAGGCGGCGCACAGCCTGAGTTGCGCACAGCCTCTCTCGGTGTTCTCTAAATGAGCTTCCTCAAACGCATTCAACCCAAGACTCTATGCTCGCATACGCACAGATTCATGCCAAGACACACGAGGAGCCGCGACCGACCAGAGGAGAACTAAAATTGAGAAGCGTGTCTCAACCATCCACCGCGAGCCAGAGTTTAAACGCCTCTACACCAGAGGCGATCTCTCGTCGTGTTGGTTTTTCGTGTAACGATCCAGGCTGTGAGCACAACACGGAAGAGAAGAAGGTGAAATGACTGGTTGTTGCGGGGAAAGTAGACAGCGGAGACAGAGCCTGAAGCGGCGCTACACAGTGCGGACCTGACTTTATGTGCTTCGGCCTCCAGAGAGGAATCAACGTTAAAACAAGGAGAGATTTTTATTTTAACCTTTGCCAGCACGGATGGCTGATGTGGATGTTACACATTTCTGTCTTCTTCCAAATGTATCTCTGTTCTCTGCCTGTTTGATTACAGTGTAATAACCCGGCGTTCTGTTTGAAATGAAGTTGTTAATAAAATGAGGACAGCACCCAAAATCCGTGCGTAAAAACACAAGGAGCACCGTTGCGCGGGGTCCGTTCCATCTTAGTGTGAGCAGCTTTTGTCAAAGTGGAAACTGGCGAAGAGAAGCTGGTGTCCGCCAGTTCTCTGTGTTTCAGGTGGGATCAGTCTCACCGGTGTAAAGATTTGTTTAGCGCGCTGCACGAACCGCTTTGATGAACGGAGAGCGGAGGAAAAGACCCACTTGGTTCACTGCTGTTTAAGATAGAATGACACATGGAGGAGAAATGAAATGAATCCTGTTCTGTGTGCATGCTCACAGCCTTCTTAATTAAAAGCTGTGTGAATCTCAGACTTTGAATTTGCCCTCTTTCCCGTCAAACAGCGGAGCATATCACCGGTTTTAACTACATAAATCACGTATAGAATTAACTACGCACCGCGAGTTGTTGAGATCATATTTACTTTAATCTTCCACTTTTATAACAATATTTTTTATTATATATTTATTTTTGCCGTTTCCCATTTGTCTCTGTGACAAAGAAGGGTTGGCTCCAGTGTCGACAGCGTTTGTCCATAAGCAGAGCACTGCGGCTTGGTCTGCACAGCTTTATGTTGTTGATCTCCCTTCATGAGATTCCTGCTCTCTGTGTTGAGAAGCATGCAAAACTCTGTCAGTGTGCACACCAACCGAGCCGCCCTGTCGCTGATGGCGCTGTGATCACACCCTGCTACTGGGCTCCGTTCACGAAGAGCGCCACAAATATTCTAGTGAGGTAGATCACAGCAAGCCTCTCACTGATTCATCCCAAGACACACGAGGAGCCGCGACCGACCAGAGGAGAACTAAAATTGAGAGGCGCGTCTTAACCATCCACCGCGAGCCAGAGTTTAAACGCCTCTACACCAGAGGCGATCTCTCGTTGTGTTAGTTTTCCGTGTAAAGATCCAGGCTGTGAGCACAACACGGAAGAGAAGAAGGTGAAATGACTCTGGCTGTTGCGGTGAAAGCAGACAGTGGAGAAAGAGCCTGAAGCGGCGCTACACAGTGCGGACCTGACTTTATGTGCTTCGGCCTCCAGAGAGGAATCAACGTTAAAACAAGGAGAGATTTTTATTTTAACCTTTTGTCAGCGCGAATGGCTGCTGTGGATCATACACATTTCTGTCCTCTTCCAATCACAGCGTGTAACTACACAAGTCATGCATAGAATTAACGACACACCATGGGTTTGTCAGATCACATTTATTTGAATCTTAAAGCTTTATACCACATACTTTTTAAAATTAAATTTTAAATGATTTTCCAGGCGTCTGAGTGACCACAGAGGTATTTGGCGCCAGCGCCAACAAGTTGTTCGCGCCAATGTGTTGATCGCTCTTCCGTGATTTTCATGAGGCTCTTTCTCGTCGTGTTAACAAGCAAATATCAAACTCCACACAGACCCACTGCACCACACACTGGTGCTTGTTTCCCTCTCAAGTTGTGTCATAAAGGGCGGATGACGATGTAATCACTCCCAACTATTCTGCTCCGTTCACGAAGAGCGCCACAAATATTCTAGTGAGGTAGATCACAGCAAGCCTCTCGGTGGAGACGTGCAGGCTCGCGACCAGCCCGTGAGTCTCGTTATAATAGAAATGGAACCGCAGCCGAGAGCCCAAACACACAACCCACAGCGGTGTCCGCTGCTGTGCGCCACTGACACTTCTACTGTCTCCATCCATAGTTTGCTGTAGTTTGAGTGCCACGAATGATTTAGTGAAACTGCGAGGAAAGCGGGATCTTTAATATTTCAATTTTCGGTTTTTCAGCCCCGAGTTTGCCGGTCCGTCCAAACAATGATCTCTCCAGTCGCTCCGCTTAATAATGCTGTTTACACTGTGGTTTCTTTTAATCGTTTATGTCAATTAAATGTGAAAATATTAAGTTTAACGACTCTGACACATCTGCACCACCGTCCTGTCTGAATCCTTTTCCTTGAACGTGATACTCTTCATATATTTAGTGATCTTATTTCAGGAGCGTCGTCGACAGCAATGTTTTACTGTGGGGCAGATCCACGAAGCAGGAATGTAAAAGTACATTCATAGAAAAATTGAATTCTTTTTTTTTTTTTCTAACTTTAAAAATGTGGTTATTCCGATGATGGCTGTCACGCCAGTCTGCTTTTCAAATGAAAAATCAGTCCACTTTCTGCTTTTTATAGTGACACCATACTGCTAAAACTCCCGACCGACCAACCGGGTCCCCGCCCATTCCCGCCCTCTACAGCTCTCCTCCTGTATTTTACAGATGGGTGACGCAATGGAGGTGGAGCACCCATTCTCCACTCAGATACTTTGCTTTCATTTTGGCTGCTCTCTATGGAAGCTCGTTTCCGCCACTAAAAAAAAAAAAATCGCCATCCATAACTCAAAATTTTGAGTTATTAACTCAAAATTTTGAGTTAATAACTCGAAATTTCAAGAAAATAACTCAAAATTTTGAGTTATTAACTCGAAATTTTGAGTTAATAACTCGAAATTTCAAGAAAATAACTCAAAATTTCGAGTTAATAACTCGAAATTTTGAGTTAATAACTCGAAATTTCGAGTTAGCAAAGCCAATCAAGATGCGTGGTGATGGTACGTCATTTCCTTGTTACGGAAATAAAACCCGGAAGACACCAGTTATCAATGCTACAGCTAAGCTACCAGTACAGATCCGATCATGAATGAGCAAATTGCTAAGTACTTTCAGCGAGGATTTACAAACGATGAAATCCTTGCGTTATTAGCTGAATCACATGGCATCATTATCAGCAAACGCACCCTCGAAAGGATCTTACACAAGAACAGACTTTGGCGCAGAAAGAACAAAACTGAGGTGGAAGAGGTGGCGGCTTTTATACAAGCGCAACTGGAAAACTCAGGTCAGTCACATGGATATCGCTGGATGCACCAGAAGTGTTGGATGAATGGAATTGTGACTGACAGAGAAACAGTTCGTCTTCTGCTCCGTTTACTCGACGGTGAAGGTGTGGATTTAAGGTCCCGTAGACGACTGCGGAGGCGAGTGTATCATAGCAGAGGCCCCAACTATGTGTGGCACATCGACGGATACGATAAGCTTAAGCCATTTGGAATTGCAATAAGTGGATGTATTGACGGCTTCTCAAGGAGCGTTATATGGCTTGAAGCTTACAAGACAAATAATGACCCCAGAGTGATTGCTGGTTACTACATGGATGCCGTGATTCAACATGGTGGATGCCCTGATCGAGTGAGATTAGATTTAGGAACAGAAAACGTCCATGTGGCCCAGATGCAAAGGTTTTTACATTTTTCAGACAGTGATTCAGAAACTGATCATGTCACTTTTGGAGCAAGTACAGGAAATCAGCGTGTTGAAAGATGGTGGCTAATCTTACGAAGTCAGTGTGTCCAGTACTGGATCGACCTGTTTGACAAACTAAGAGAGGATGGACACTTCTCAGACTCGTTCTTGGACAAATCATTGGTCCAGTTCTGCTTTCTTCACATTATACAGGTGAGTTTACCTACTGATATCTGTTGTAACTGACTGTTTTAGCAGCATACATGGCCTTTGGCATATTGCTGAAATACTGTATACATTAAAGTACACATGAAAATTATAGTTTTAAATCTGATCTCTTTTTTTCAGATAAATATATTAAAATGAATATCAAGGTACACATATTACAAATTCATTATGTGGGTTTATATGTGTCTCTGAAATTGATCATTTATAGTGGGCCAAAACTAATAAATAAATAAGAATTCAAATCCCCATATTATACATATACAGTTTTAGCTAAAAATAAATTAAAATGCATACATCATGATCTAAGCCACAACTGTGCCTATGTATATACATTAACATGTTGTGCATTGTACTGTGTATAACTGCATGTGACAAATAAACACTATCTTAATCTTAATCTTAAAAATAGTGAAATTAGAACAAAGTTTGCATTACAAAGGTACAATAATGGTGTCACGTAATCTAACATAATTTATGCAGAAGTTAGTTGTTTTTTGTACATGTTTAAATTAAAAATGTTACTTGTGTGTATTTTTGTCATCAAGGAGGAATTAAACGAAGTTGCTTTGGCTTGGAACGACCACAGAATACGCCCAGTCCACAACTCCCGCAGTCCTCATGGTCGACCGTCTTTTATGTATGCCCTCCCAGACATCTATGGAGCGAGAGACTGTCTCCAGCATGTCAATATGGAGAAAGTTGAAGCCTGCCTTGAAGAATGTGTGTTCAAAGACTTTCCATGTGATGAGGATGTCTTTCATCTCTGTGTAGAACTGATGGCTGAACATGCTCTGGGCTTCACAAATGATGTGTTTGATACAGTGGATCTGTATGTACAACTAAGGCAGCTCATGCTTGCTCAGTTGGAGACATTGCCTTAAAGGTTATACCTATTTATGCATTTGACAGAGCTGTTGAAAGCACATGTCCTTTAACCTTTGTGCTTCCTTAGGAACAGTTAGTCCTCTGGCTTAGAAGAATAAAAATTAAAAAAAAAAAGTAATTCACACTGTATAGTATATAGAGTATAGTGTATAGTGTGAATTACTTTTTTTTTTTTTTTTTTTATTCTTCTTATTTATATGTGTGTGTATATATGGTTGCAGGTACAAAATACATTTCACTGTGCATTGTACTGTGTATAACTGTGCATGTGACAAATAAACACTATCTTAATCTTAATCTAGTCTTTTTTTTTGTTGTTATTTCTACAGTAATTGTTGTCTGCACAAAGAGAACATCCCAGTTTTTTCATGTACAAAGGCTTAAATCTTACACATGCTGCCTGTCAAACCTGGTATTTGGAGATCATTAAGGTAAAGTGATATGTCTCATGGTGGATTTATGATTTTAGCTTTCTGAAGATATTTTTTTTAATCCTTGTTCACTTGTATCTCATTTTTGATGTCTCTTAATTTTATTTTTTTCTGATAATGTTAAATTACTAATTTGGTTGTCTAGATTTTTTTATATAGAAAATCTAGCTTATAGATGAGCTTAACTAAGCAAGGTGATGATTGTCTGTCCAAAAATATATATAAAAATGAACTGAGCTCTGTCATTGTAGTCTCCTTGAATACTTTATTATAATACACAAATCTCAAAAACAGGGACACTTAGCAATTAACATTTAATCCAGAGCAGTAAGTTAAAACAAAAGTGACTACACAAATCAAAAATGTGCAAAACTTGTAAAATATCAAAGAATTTAAGATAAGAACAGGTAAAATGGCAAGATTTTACAAAGATGTCCTAAACTTTCTGAAATAAGAACATAGTGGCCTAAAATTCTATGAACCAAAAACATTAAGGTTTAAAGCTGAAAAAATATTGGGGAAAAAAGTTAATAAGAAAAATCAGTCATGCAGTGCAATGAAAGAAGGGAGAAACAAGACTTTTATCCCTCCTGATACATCAAGAAACAACCCCCAGCTGAGCACTTGTTGATTTCACTTAAGTCCAAAATAAAAATATATCAATTATGCTTTATGGCCACTCATTTTAGCAACATAGTCACCATAACCCAGATGGCTGAATAGAGGTGCACAAAAAATAACTATTGAATTACTGGCATATAATATAAAACTGAACTTGTAAACATTAAAACTTGTGCATTATAATAGAACATGTTAGATATATTAACTATATTACTGCAGGGGTCTCAAACTGTAACTTCTGAGGAGCCACTATAATCTCACTTTATAACATTAGATAACTAAACTGTCAGATTTAAATTAAGTTTTTCCTTCTTTTTTTGGATTGAGTATGGCTAATGAAATTATAGAAAAAATTTATAAATGTGTAAAGATACTTTGATTTTTAACTTGGTATGCGCAGATGCTGAATGAGGCAATAGGAATTTTTATAAAAAGGCCTCCAGGCTGCCACTTTGACACCTCTGCAGAAGTGCATTAATCAAGTGTTTTCAAAACATATTGCCGTGTAATAAGAACACACACAAATAAATTCAAGTCTCTAATTTTGTACCTCAAGTTGAATTCAATTAGTGTTTCACCAATAACTTTCTCAGGAATCAGTTTTGAAACATGTGATTCACATTGTAACAGTTCTGTTTTAGTGCACAACTCAAATACAATCTCTTGTACAAATCTGTGGGTCCAGATCCAGTGTTTGTGAATTAAAGTATTAGATAATGTCCATGACCCACACATTGGATTCCAACACTCTGTTCATCTCAGAACTAAAATCAGGATAGCTGTCATAATTTATTGACAGCTCCAGTACACATCCACATGTGTGTGCCACAGGTCGCCTCTGGAAACCTTCAAGTTCGTTAAATGCAACAATGATGTTCTTTCCAAGATATAAGTCTGAACCTGTGCAAAACCTAAGGAACAAGCACAAATGTTGCTTCTCAACATTCTTCACATATGTAGTTAGGTATTTCTGAATAACCTTCTGATGGGTCGTCATTGTTTCAGGAAAAGTGAAACACCCGAGAACCTTTCTCACATTTGGTTGGAGGGCTTCATATACTGAAGACAGATCACAAAGGCTTTCACCTGCAGTGCTGAGTGTTTTCGCCCACTGTTCGATGACATAGGCAGGCTCTTGGACAAGTGTTTTGTGTGCAAGCTCCATTAGGACTTCGGTAGCATTGCAGGCTGTTGGCATCCTTCTGCAGCTCTGGTTATCAAGTATGTCTACAAGTTCTTCTTGGTCCACACTGCTAAAATCTGACTGCCACGCCTCTAACACTGTACGCTCAGATTCAGGCATGAACTTGAGAAAATTCTCCACAATATCACTCTTCACATATCCAAAGGCAGCTTGTTCCAGAATGGCAGGGGCAATTTTCACAGGGAGATATTTCTCTGTGGCCCATCCAAATGCAATGATTCTGCCCACACTCTCCCACTCCTGCTGCCCAAAATCATGCCTTAAGAAGGGCACTTTGTAAGCAGTTCCAGTGGTGCACTGGTCATAGAATTCCTTCCAGAATTCTGAAAGACAGTCTCTTACAACTCCTCCATGATCATAAGCTTTTTCAGGTGTTCCATCAGGCAGTACAAGCTGGATTTTAATGTCAACATCTTCGAGATCATTAGCACTAAAATGTGAAATGAGCTCTGGCATTACCTGCCCTCTGTGAACGACTAGTACTCTTTTCATTCTCTCACTGGTTGGGCCAGGTTGTGGAGTTAAAACCAGGGTGTCGTCCAAATTTATTGACTCACTGTCAGAGACGGGTCCAACAAAAACAATGTCACTGCTGTAAGAAGAGTTATCACTTACAGCCTGCATGGAAGAGAGTGAAAGGTTATTGTCTGTAGTGTCTACAGTTTGTGTCACATCAGGGCTGACTTGTTCAAAAGGAGCAAATGAAGAAACTGTAGCAACAGTAAAAGAAGAGGAGTTTTGGTCTTGAGAAGATGATTGCAAACCTGGGCTGCTTTGGGTTTTTTTTGTGGTCAGGTAAAACCTAAGGATATTTAGTTTTGTAACATTGTACATTTCTCCAACTGTTAATCCACCATCAACTGTCATCTCTTGATAATCCTTTAGATCACATTCAAAATCTGTTAAGGGCCCCCGAACATTTCCTCCATTTGGAAAGAACAGATCTTTTGCAACCTGTAATATGTCACTTTTCTTAGCGTCCTTGCAAATTACCATTTTTCTTGTCCCTCCTCCTCGTCTAGCTCTAACCTGCTTGAAAACATCAGCATCTTCATCATAATGCATCCATCCTATTTCTATTTTTCTCTTTGTCTTCAGAGCATTTCTTTTATGGGTTGGTTCTGAATGTTCTTGCGCTGTGCTGCTGCCATCTTCAGATGTTTTTCTTTTGGACAATTTGGTTTTCAGACGTTCAAAAAGCGTCGACTTTCGGCTGTTGCCCTGCCGTCTGCAAAATCCAAATACTGCAAGGCGATCACCATATGATGGTAGATAAGTCTTCAGCTCCTCATCTGACATCAGATTTATAACACTGGCATCGATCTACAGAGGGAAAAATAATTCACTTTCACACACACACACACACACACACATATATATATTTGAAAATACAATTATATATTGAATGAAAAAAGTAGTATTTAAAAGAAAAAAAAATTAGAATTATGTACCTTCTCATTCTCCAGGGTTTGTATTATTTCCTCAGAGACTTCTCTTCGTCTCAAGAAGTCAGTCAGGTCTTCCATGCTGTAAACAAGTATGTACAAATGATCACTTATGAATCCACCATATGATCATCAAGTCTCGGTGTCTAGTGTACTTAATGTAGTTGAGAAGCTTGTAATATAACTTCCTGGGTAATATACCTTCCCTGCAATTAAACACTAATCAGTGGTTCTCAAATTGTGGGGCGAAATGTCATGACAGGTGGGATGCGAATGACCTGGGAGAAAAGTCATGCGGAACATACGTTGAACATCTGATTTATTTTCACAGCGGAACGAGGAAACGTTAGCAGCTACGTTAGCACGGCGACTAGCCAAGCCAAGCTGTGCACATAGTGCCGTCATGCCGCCACTTCAACATCGACCCCCAGACCGATCTTAGCGTGTGGTGTTAAAATATTTCATATAAGTGAGGCATAACGGAAAAAATCTGCACTGATTACATACCTTTTAGATAGTTACCACTCGTTAGACTACATCTCTACCTGAAAACCCTGGCGACAATGCAGCACAGTCTCTACCCGAGTGCGGCTGTGCCCTGTGCTTCCGGTAACAAGGAAATGACGTTCCTGCATCCGTTCCTGCATCCTGATTGGCTGTGCTAACTCGAAATTTCAAGTTAATATCGCCATCTGTAACTCGAAATTTCGAGTTAATAACTTGAAATTTCGAGTTATTTTCTCGAAATTTTGAGTTAATAACTCGAAATTTTGAGTTATTAACTCGAAATTTCGAGTTATTTTCTCGAAATTTCGAGTTATTTTCTCGAAATTTCGAGTTAATAACTCAAAATTTTGCGTTACGGATGGCGATTTTTTTTTTTTAGTGGCGGAAACGAGCTTCCATAGCTCTCTGAGCCGCGCAACAATACGAAAAGTTGGGCCTCAAGGGAACTCATCCACGCTGAAAAGCGCTTCAATAACACGAAAAGCAAACGCTGGGGACAAGTTTTGAAACGCTTGTCGACTGACATCCAGTGTCGTACGGTGTGAGCGCAGCACTGAGGAGAAGCAGGCGCAGTGACACGGACTGTTGTGGGGAAAGTAGACACACACGGACGCTCCTCACCAGTCAGTAGCCAGAGTCATGTTTGATCGGTGTGTATTAAAGTCGTGTGTGAGTTTAGAAATTGTTTCTATTCGGGGAGTCAATTGCGTTTTTTTTGCAAAGCAACTGAAGAAAACCTCGTTCTTCATAAGGAAAATCCGATAATATGCCATTTCTTTTTTGTGTGTGTGTATTTAATTTGATCTTTGATCTCTTGTACTTGAACAATGTAACCAATAAACTCTGTTGGGGCTTTCTGCTCCCTCGCTCTCCTTAATTTTTTTTAACCACGCACTGCACACTCTGCCGAGATATGCCAAGTTTTCAACAAATAGCTTGAATTTGCTGTTATATTTCTTACAAGAATAAGAAGACTGCTGTGTTTATATTCAGATTCAGATAGTACACTTACCTGCATGTCACTCATTATTTCCCATTATTTTTTTTCCAACTGCCAGAGTAGGACAACATACAGACATGTAAATATTAGTAGTATACATCACCCAGGTACTGTATTAGTTATACCTAGTTAGGACTGGGTTGTACCATGAAAACTCACTGTTATGTTCAGGAAACCAGTTGAAATGATTTGAGCTTTGTGGCACAGCACCTTATCCTGCTGGAAGCAGCCATGAGAAGATCAGAAAACTGTGATCAGAATGGGATGGAGACAGCAATACTCCAGTAGGCTGTGGCAGTTAAACCCTGCTCAGTTTGTACCAATGGGCTCAGAGTGTGCCTCACACATTTCACCCTGAACTGCTGATATTAACCAGAAAATTCATATTATTTACAGCAACTTCTGTGCTGTTTGAACTATGCTCCACCCGTACTAAGAGACCCAAAAGGTTCCAAGAAAATATTCCCCACACCATTACACCACCACTAGCAGCTTGAACCATTGGCACAAAGCAGGATGGAGTCATGTTGTTTATGCAAATGTCTGGCCATACCACCTGAACGTCGAAGCAGAGACTGAGACTGATTTTCCTGCTTGTTATGAACTTAAATTAGTTGTCTTGACAATACATGTCAAAATGTATTGAGTTTCTGCCATGTGAATGAGTTGATTTTTGCATCACTGAGCAGCTGAACAGGTGTACTCAAAGTGGCCCGTGAGTGCAGTGATTTGAGGTAAATCCCACCACAGCACCACTGTCTTCAGTTACCATCAAACAGTGAGTGAAATCATCTGGGGCCTTAGCATGCTGCTCATTTATGCCAGAGTGAATCTCAAGTACATCTCTATGATTTAAAGTAACTCTGTCCAGTTAAAGCTGTGTGAGAGATAATGCAGTAGAGACACTGTGCTAACCTCTACACACAGCATTATAACTTTTGACCACAACCTGGAAAATCCTAAACATGAAAATTCTTAATTAAGGACTAAGAAGAACAAACTCAAAACTCTGGGTCAAAAAAGTCCCCAGGACTATGACAGCAATCATCCTACACCCTCCCGACCGGCTGTCCTCCTCCCGAACGACCAACCATCCTCCACCCAACCGAGCATCCTGCGACCAACAGACCATTCTCCTCTCGACCGACCGACCCTCCTCCCAACCCATCCTTCTCCCGACGACCCTCCTCCCGACCAACCGACCATCCTCCCGACCGACCAACCGACCATCCTCCCGACCGACCAACCGACCCTCCTCCCGACCGGCCTTTCGACCGACGGACCGACCCTTCTCCCGACAGACCGACCGACCCTCCTCCCGATTTCTTAACTAACTATAGTAATTAACTAACTAACACACTACTGGAATTTGAACAGTTTAATTTATTTTGTGACTAAAGAAAAAAATTTCCTGTGTCTCTATAGCCACATTCAGCTAGTTTGTGTCTGATTCAGCAGGTTGACTCATGTGTTGATGTTTAGAAGCAGTTATTGAACACATGAGCCGTTGTCCTTTTTAGTCTTTGGTCAATGTTTTAGCTCCACCTGCTGTACAAACTGTGAAATTACAGATAATGCATCAAACCCCCCAACCATGTTGCCTGATGTTTTTACCTTGAAACATCAAGGAGATGTTTCAACCAACTTTTCAAACACATTCACTGAAACTGGTCATGAAGTACAATGTAAAACAGACTGTTAGTGTCCTAGACATAGCAGTCAGCTTCTCTATTACTAAAAACATGGAAATTAAACAGCAACTTGGTGGAGCAGTGGTTAGCACTGCTGCCTCACAGTTAGAATACCATCTGGAAGGCCTGGGTTTGATTCTGCCTGGGCCTCTCTCTGTTGGTAGGAAAGAGGCTTGTGTGGAGTTTGCATGTTCTCCCTGTGTTTGCATGGGTCTCCTTCAGGTTCTCTGGTTTCCTCCCACAGTCCAAAGATATACACTTATTGGGGTTAGCTTAATTGGCTACTCTAAATTGCCCATAGGTGTGGATGGTTGTGTGTCTTTTCTGTGTTCTGTGTTGGCCCTCCGACAGGCTGGTGACCTGTACAGGCTGTACCCTTCCTCTCGCCCTATGACAGCTGGGATAGGCTCCAGCCCCCCCGCGACCCTGAACAGGATAAGCGGAAGCGAATGGATGGATGGATGGAGGTTAGAATAAATGCCTTTACTGGAAATGGATGAATGCATTTGCATTAACGGAGCTTCTTTAATTTTGTTTCTTCAGTTTGACTTTTAATGTCCAGTTATAAATACACATTCAAGGAATTTGATACAACATTGAACAATTTTCAACAACAAAGACTCTCTATGTAGGTCCGTGGAGCATATCCATAATGTTTTTGTTGGGGTTCCTCTGAAAATAACCAGGAACAAGGACTTGACTGAAAGTGAGTGAAAATGCAGGCAATATCTAAAATAACAAAAGACAAGTCCTTCAGAAAGCCTGGAGAGGTCACGGCCACTTATGGGACTAGAAAGAGAGAGCATATTTCTCCCATACTGACTTCTCTTCGTTGGCTCCCTGTTAGATATAGAATAGAATTCAAAATTCTTCTCACATACAAGGTCTTGAATAATCAGGCCCCATCTTATCTCAAAGACTTTTTTGACTAACTAACTAACCCTCCTCCTCTCAGTCGACCATCCACCTGACCGAAAAGTCATCATCCCAACATATCACACCAATAGAGCACTTCACTCTCAGACTGCTGGCTTACTTGTGGTTCCTCGGATACTTAAGAGTAGAATGGGAGGCAGAGCCTTCAGCTTTCAGGCCCCTCTTCTGTGAAACCAGCTCCCAGCTTGGATTCAGGAGACAGACACCCTCTCTATTTTTAAGATTAGGCTTAAAACTTTCCTTTTTGATAAAGCTTATAGTCAGAGCTGGATCAGGTGACCCTTAAATCAAACAATCAAGATGTGAATCAAGCTTTGATTCAAATGTTGTTACCAAATATTTTTGCATGAACATGTTAGGAATAACAGCCATTTTTATACACAGTTCCCCATTTACAGAGGCTCAAAATTAATTTGACAGTTGCCTGAGTTTCATGGCCTGTTCTCTGCTTATTTCATGATAAATGATGAAGTTGATTCAGAGTTTTGAATTTGTATTTTACAGTGTTTCACTGTAATTTTAAACATGATCCCCAAACAGATGTCAATAAAAGTGACTGGTAGCAAAAACTTTAAGAATGGCCAAATCAACAATTCAGTACATTTATAACAAGAAGAACACTGACCAGCTCAGCACACTAAAGGAGACCAGGAGACAGCTAAGGTGCGTGATTATACAATTATTTGCATGTATAAAAAATAAGTAAAAAAAAAAAAAAAACCCCGATCAGACGGCACTCAAAAGGACTCAAACTCTCTCTACAAGAAATAAAAACAACACTAAAACTAAACGTTTTCAAACAATAAAAACAAAACTGAAACAAGTAAACTGTGAACACTAAATGAAACTAAACGTCAAAACAAAATCACAATTATAAACTGACTGCTCCTTCTACACGGAACAAAATTCAAAAATTTAAGGACCTGGTCTCAATACGTGAGTTTAAAGCACTTTTAAATAACCTGCCAATGACCGCAATGAGCTGTAGATGTTTTGTTTAATTTTCTAATGACGTGCTTTTTTTTACTTATTTATCCTTATGACTTGTATGGCTGTTTTCTGTTTCTGTGTATACTTCTCATACCCAGGACACACTTGAAAAAGAGATTTTAATCTCAATGTTTTTTTCCTGGTTAAAGGTAAAATAAAAATAAAAATAAAAATCTAAAAGTATAATAACTCTGCTCATTGTCCATTGTCTTCTAACCCACTGCCCACCATCTCATCCTGCCTTTACCACTGTTTGTCAAACAAGCCCACCGCTATCGTACAAACAGGTCATAGAGGTGGGTAGTAGAGGTAAGTGTTTGGCTCCACCCCGGACAGGTCGCCAGTCTGTCGCAGGGCTAACACGTAGACAACCATCAACGATCACATTACAATCACCAGTTAACCTAACTCCACTAACTGCATGTCTCTGGACTGTGAGAGAGTGCCCGGAGAGAACCCAGACACGGGGAAAGCATGCAAACTCCACACAGAAAGTTCCCATATAAATAAATAAATTAAAAATTAGAATCCTAGATGATGAAGCGCCTCTGCCGATTGTCTCCGTGTGGAATAAATAAGACAACACTACCCCCTGCTGACGGTGCCGTAGAATTACACGTGAGCTGACATGTAGGTTACAGTAAACTCACATCTTCCTGATGTTTTGTATCAGAGGTTTAAGTAGTAAACAAATAATTTGCCTTTATTTTCTGATTAACAACGAATTAAATACCCGCTTTTTGTCACCTCACCTATCATAGCTGAATGGTCATATTCCATATGGCATCAAATGCTGTGATAGCGCAAAAAAAAAAATCTCAACAGTTTCACTTTTGAGGGTAAAAGTCTGTCACTCAGTAATAAAAGCTACTGAACTTCTTAGTCAATGTGAAGACGGATGTTTAGCAGCTGCAGCACTGACCGCGATCTGCGGATATTGTGTCTGCGTGGCAGTGGTGCCACGGACGAGGAGGCGGTGCTGCGCTTCTATTGCGCAATGCGCAGTATCAGACTGTTGGATCAGCGCAGAGGAGTGTATGTTGTTACTTCTGATCACTTTAACTGACAGCAAACACTCCGCAGCGTTCCTGTCAGCTTGTACGCCACGGGTCCCGTGTCAGAGTCTGGTGTCGCGGTCTGAGACCTGAATGCATCTTGATTTTCCGCGAGTGCCGCTGAGCTCCTAACAGGTGTTGGGAGGCGCGCCGCCCGGAGAGTGAGGATGTCCAATGGGAAAGAGGCGAAAGCTGCGGAAAAGTGAGTACTGGAGGCAACTGCAAGTTAAGGGACACGTCAAAAGTTGGACTTGTTTCCACCAAAGTGTTTTTATAGAAATGCTTATCTCAAGGCAGACGATGATAAAACACCTGAGCAGAAATATAAATGTGATTATTCGCACTGTCTCCACCAGGAAACGCGAATAAGTCGATTTTTGGATGTTTTATCGCACTTTGTTTTAAAACAGTGCCAGATAAGAGTACCGGGCTGCTGCACCAGGAAGGAGACTCGTGTAGTTTTGCATTCTTTCACCTAGTTAAGCAGAGGGTGTTACTACAAGCAGCAAGTGAGCCAAAAGAAAAAAGGGGGGAAAAAAAGATCGTTTAGATGTGGGCTACCTTATTTTTTATTCTAATATTTTGTCTTATTTATTCAATAATGACTTGTTTTAGTAGAGAACCTTTTAAGCGAAGGCTCACAAAAGCAAACATGCATGCATGGAAACGCGGATGTAGTAACCCGCAGGTATTTTGATCGCTGAACGCCAATAGATCTTGTGTCATTTACTGCATTACCCTGAGTCACCATTGTGTGCATTTGTTGTGTCTGTTTTTGCCTACACGCATGTGTATGTGCAGCAGCTCCTCTGAGATGACCCTGAAAGAGTGCTTGGATGAGTGTATGGAGGCGTTGGATCTCTTCCTTAACAACCACTTCAATGAGAGCCTGGAGAAGCTGCGACCAAGGTGACAGAACAACTGCTGCTCTCTGCTCTCCAGAGGTTTTAAATGGCTCTCACTACATATGCTTGTAGTGTGCTGCGGCCTTCGTTTCACAGCATTCATAGTGGTACATTTTGAGCATGATGTCAGCAGTATTTTAGCCTTTGGTGACATTCAAAGACTTATATGGTGTGAACTGTGAAGCAGTGGCTTGGCTGTCAGGCTTCAGTTCTCCAGGATATGAAGTGTTTGCTGAAGCTGACGCCCAAGGTCTGACTGATTCAACAGCTAACAGAATGTTAGCAAAATAAACACGGTGCACAAGACAAGACTGGGTTGGTGGAGGAGATATAGAGAATAAAAAGAGGCAGATATTTACTCTTATCTTTGCGCAGCAGGGAAATGCATAGGTCATACAGTAACTGCATGTGTTTGCTTACAGTATGAGGTGTATGATGTTGATCCTGCGACTCCATGTTTTCCATGTAGAGTGAATGAGAGTATGTACCATGCTCTTATCTACGCCACAGTGTTGGAAATGCAGGCCATGATGACTTTCCAGCACGATGACATCAGCAATGCAGGAAATACCATGAAGAGTGCCCAGGAGGTCTGCCAGAGGTCAGGAAGTCTAGATCGTCTCCCCCAGATTGAGTCCTAAAAAGATCCCCATCCACGTTTTGGATAACTCGCCTTCCACAGTCCATGAGCCATAGAGGCAAATTTTAAGAGCTGCATTTACATTTATGGCTCTTCTGTGAACATACTACCAATTTGACTGGGCACATTTGATTAGCGGATGATTGATGTGTCAGAGTAGATATGGTTGCAGTTTTGAGACAGCGTCTGAATGTCCTGAAGTATTGTTTGGTATTTGTTTTCAGGTTTCGACGGAAATCTTCCAGTCTTTCTAACAAATCAGCAGGGAGCTCACTTTCTGAAGGTAAAAGGCTTGAATGCCTCACTTTTGTAGTTTTAAATGAGATCCTTCTGAGACAATAAATGCAGTGGGGTAATGTGTATTTTAGGCATTTTTACTTTAAAAGGCGCCAACTTCTCTCTATGCCATCACATACATAAATGCCTTTTTAAAGACCTACAGTTTCCCACTAACATCTTCTGAAAAGGTTACATTATAAACTGATATACCAACATGCTCACAGTCATAATGCTAAAATATTGATCTAAAACATGCATCATTTCTACTGTGTGCCAACTTAGTTTAATGTGGTACCATACTAATGCACTGTAATGTAATTTTGGTATGTAGTGTTTTCCATAAAGTACAGCTGAGGCTGATGGGAATCCAGATATATTGTCATAAACTGATGTATTAGCCAAAAAAAAAAACATTAAAATGATAGTTGAGCTAAAAAAAGGTCAGAATTACAGTTGAAGCTGAAGGGATGGGTGGACGTGTTATTAATGTTACCACAAAATTACACAACAACTCATGTTGAGATGGACTGGAGCCAAGCGATTGGCTTGCAGACCCATGCTTGCACCCCTAGAGCTACTTTGATAGTGTGACTAGAAATGACTTAAACAAATGAGAGAAGCTTGAAAAAGGAAAATGAACAACAGAGGCTCCAACACTAATCCCTGAGGGACCCCAGCTGTTAGTGAACATGTTCAGACAACTTTTTATTATTACTTGCTGTGAGCATCTAGTGATGTAGCAGCCAAACTATTGCCACAGTTGAACCAGTCACTCGCCCAACCATTCCCAGCAGATGGTTGCCGCACCCTCAGCCTGATTCTGTTCGAGGTCTCTACCTGTTAAAAGTTACTTCTTCCTCTCCACGGCCACCAAGTGCTTGCATATAAAGGATTGCTTGATCATTGGGGCTGTCTGTTTAAAATTGCAGGGTCTTTACCTTATCAATATAAAAAGCCTTGACATAACTATTAGTGTCAAATGGCACTATATAAATAACATATTTGAATTGATACGCAGATGGTCAGATTAAAGGTGATCAGTCAGGTGTAAGACAGAAAAGAATGGAGTATTATGCTACTGTCTGGTAGCTGAACTTCATAGCACGCTGTATACCTGGATTTTACACTGTTCTAGTTGACTATGGTCATTTTCTATCATTTGTTATTTAATGTGTGCATGTATGGATGTGTTTTTGCAGTGCAGCTCCATGCAGAAGTCTGTTATGCAGAATGTCAACTCCAAAGAGCTGCTCTCACCTTCCTGCAGGTGCAGTAGATTAATATCCTTCAAACAAAGTAACAGTTATATAGGCACATACTGTAACAGCACAAACTCCAGTTTTCCAAAGGCTGCACAAGTTGGAGAATCTATCTAATAGAACACACAATTAAAATGTAACAGAGCGTCTCTAATCCAAATGAACGCATTTAATCCTGTGATTTTAAATGATGACTTTGTTGCACTTTCGTGCAGGATGAGAACATGGTGAGTTTTATCAAAGGAGGGATCAAAGTACGAAACAGTTACCTTATTTACAAGTAAGTGATCCATGAAACAAAAGGCTTTTCTTAAGTAAATGTGTATCACTTTTACAGTGCAGTGCCGTGCACTGGATCTCACAAGTGTTTCCTGAACCCTTTAATATATTTTTTTCAGTCACATTTCATTAACCTCTGCAGTAAAATGTTGTCATGATACGAGATGTGATTAGAAAACTGAAACAGTTGTCTTTCATAATCCAGAGAACTGCATTCCTTCATAAAATCTCACACCTGTCTCAAAGGACCCAGCCACATTCACTTAGAGGGAGGAATAGCATTTGGAATAGGGGCGTTTAATCTGGTATGTCCCACAGTGTATTTCTACACTACTGGGTGGCTACACTTTGTGTATAATTATGTGTTTTTATGTTACAGTTTATCAGATCTTCTTTGCTTACAGACTCTCTCTCTCTTCCCTCCACGGATACTCAAAGTTTTGGAGTTTGCAGGCTTCTCCGGAGACAAGGTGCATATGAACACACACTTCCACCTTTGTGTATTTACTCATTAACGCACACCTTTATAATTTTTTTTCTATGTTTTTATCCTTTTTTTAGGAATATGGTCTGTCTCTTTTGCATGACGGTGCGACAGGGATGAACCTGCGCTCCATGCTGTGTGCTCTGCTACTTCTCTGCTACTACACCTTCCTCACATTCATACTAGGTAATTCAAAAATGCTGCTAAAATTCACACTTAAATCATTCCTATGAAGATGTCTGTATCATATATATATTTCCATTTTGTCCTGTTAGGGACAGGTGAGGGAGAGGTGGCTGAAGCTGAGAGATTGCTGAAACCTTTCCGTCTCCGCTACCCACGGGTGAGTAGCACTAATGATCTGATGACAGAATAAATCACTTCATACAAAAGCGAGGACCTTCTGTCTGGTATTGATGTTGTTAGCCCACTGTGTGCGAGTCTCCTGCAAATGTCTCACCGAAATGGATAAAATGAAAAATGAGTCCAAGACGTTTGAAGCTGTTTTATTGAACTGCTCGGGGCTCCATCGGGACCAGTTGGCCTGTTTCAGCAGTTAGCTCAGCAGCTATGGTACTACCTCTCGAGGTAGTCACTGCATCACAGAGCTTCTACCATATATTTAACTATGATTCAAGCATTAAAAAAAAAAGCCTTAAAGACAGGGTGACAGATAAATCTATTAAAGTTAGTATCACCCAACCACTGACACCCAGTGTGTATTAAGGATGAAGTGGATACCAGACTAGTGCTCTAGTATTATGGAACGCAGCACAGGATAGCTTCCAGGTTTGCGTCCATGTTGTGAGGTACACGGAAATAAAATCTCTTTTAGGCTCAGGGACAGTTTGATCAATAGAAAGGGGGGGGGGGGGGGGGGAAACACAAGCTTGTTTGCAGTCCTGTCAGTGCCAGCGTGTCTTTAGTAACTGGAAGCAGCACTGGCTGCTCTTTAAATACATCTGTGTTTGCATAAAGAGAGTGTTGGAATTGGAAAGATGTTGACTTTGCCAGCAAAGTACTTGGAGAAGAATCTGTTGGTTTTCTGCTTCAGATTTGACTGCTTCCTTATTTATTATCAACACACCAACTTTATGGAAGGGCAATACTATTCAACCAGAGTTCTTTATTAAAGGGTCATTTCTATTTATTACAGTTTTGGTTTATTACAAAATTGACTGCATTGTACTCAGCACAGTGACAACTGGCTGATTAATAAATGGATTTGAACCATCAACTGTTCTGATGATCACATCATTTTTTAAGGAAAATGCAAACATGCTGGCATTTTTTTTTAAATATCCTAAATGTGAAGATTTCATGATTTGATGTTAGCTGATGGGACAGAGGGCAGTGGGAATTTTTAACTTAGTTTTTTTTTTTTCAGTATTTTAAATTAGTTGAGGGTCACACAGTAATGTGGTGGTTAGCAGCAATGGCTCACAGCAAGAAGGCCCTGGATTCAAATCCACTGGCCAGCTCAGATCTTTCTGTGTGTGGTGACCTATCCAGGATCTACCCCACCTCCTTCCTCATGACAGCTGGGATTGGCTCCAGCCCCACTGCAACCCTGAATCGGATAAGTGGAAGAACGCAGCTGTATTCACATAGTAGAGCAGCTGTTAAGCTCTTGGAACATGGCAAAAAATAAATTGCATTAAGTAATGTTGTTAAACTCTGACCAACTCTACTTGCTGTAGTTGTGGTTCCAAATGCAGTGAAAGATCCGTATGATGGTTTAAATCCTCTGGATAAGATGTGGTGAGAACAAATTTATCATAACTAATGGAAATTTTGGCCATAAAGACAAAACAGAATCATTCATTATTGCCAGAGATTTTTGTTGTTTGTAAACGTGTAGTATCACCACGCCATAGTTTCACACAGTGATTTTTCTCAGGAGTCCCTCCGTGTATTTGCATTGTTTCTTTGTTTTTGTCATCCATCCGCACCCTGATTGATTTGACCTGAAACTGTCTCCACCTTCCACTCACGCGATCTTTCTCTCTCTCCTCCGCTTGCTTCCACCTGACTCACCTTCTTGTAAATTCAGTCCCTCTTTCCGCTCCACCTTTTACTCACAGCCCATCCCAGAGAACAAACTCAGAGCTCAGATAGTGCATACAAAGGAAAATGTGCATGTCTTGGTCAAACACTGCCAAGAATGATTGCTGTAGGATGTGCCTGCTTGCAGACAGATGAGAAAGTAACAGTGAGCTGAAATCAAGTGTTTAGAATTGTACATTTTCCCCCTCTCTTTCCAGGGAGCCATATTCCTCTTCTTCGCTGGCCGAACTGAGGAAATCAAAGGGAACATTGATGAGGTGTGTTTCAGAAAATGTGACCATAACATGACTTAATTTCACTTCTTGAGGAAAAAAGTTGGTTACTGTGGTAGCATTGCTATGTTTTTAAGCAAATGAGCTCCAAGAAACCAGTGCCTAGCGTTAATATTTAATGCACAACTTCAAACGCCTTGTCACTGTGCTTATTCTTCTTCCCCTCAGTTTCATCTCTCCCTGCTTACAGGCGGTGACGCTCTTTGAAGACGGCTGTAAGGCCCAGCAGACGTGGAAGCAGTTTCACCACATGTGCTACTGGGAGCTGATGTGGTGTTTCACCTACAAGCGTGCGTGGAAGATGGCGTACTTCTACGCTGACCTGCTGAGCAAGGAGAGTCGGTGGTCCAAGGTACAGAAATGATGTTGGGAGAGGATCGGGATGATCTTCCTGCTCGTCAAATATTTTGAAGATTTTAGTGCCTGAATCCCTTCTTTATGGTTCTCCCTGTTAGGCCATGTATGTGTACATGAAAGCTGCTTACCTCAGCATGCTGCCTAAGGATGAGGCCAGGCCTTTTGGTGAGGATGAGGTAGAGTTGTTTAGGTAAGTAGGCATCACAGTCCTTTGGCTCACCTACTCCTTATCAGTATAGATGCTGTCAGACATGTGGTATTTTCCCATAAATGTCTCTGTGCTTTGCGTTTAAAATATAGACGGTATAAAAGATGAACATAACAACTGTGATGCCGTTCATCGGTTTCTGAAGTCCAGTTTCAAAACCTCACAATGAGCATTTCTACCCACAGATGTGACCAGGAGGGTCTTTGACCAATGAGCTTGCAGTTTCATACAACATATAACCCTCCATTTTGAAACATGGCATGACCAAGAAAATGTTTAGGAGTCAAGACAGGAAGCTGCTCTCCCAAAGACGTCTATACCACTGGAAGTCTTTTTGCAACCACAGCTACCGCCACCTGGTGGCCTTCAGATAGAATGCAGCTTCTACATTGGCTTCATTTTTCTGACCCAGAAGCTACTTCCATGTTTTATACCAGGGCTATTCAACTCCAGGCCTCGAGGGCCGGTGTCCTGCAGGTTTTAGATGTGTCTCTGCTTCAACACACCTGAGTCAAATATAGAAGTCATTAGCAGGACTCTGGAAAACTTGACTGTATACTGAGGAGGTAATTCAGCCATTTGATTCAGGTGTGTTGGATCAGGGACACATTTAAAACCTGCAGGACACCGGCTCTCGAGGCCTGGAGTTGAACACCCCTGTTTTATACTGTGTGTGGATGAGCACAGTGGTACATTTGGCAGCTAAAGGGCCAGCTATTTCCCTCTAGAATATGAAGAAAACCAAACTGAACTGAAACTGTGACTTAAATTCATTAGATCAAATTATTGCTAATATATGTATATATATTCAAACAGATTTCTTAATTCACTTCACGGTGTTATAATAATAAGTCACTTTTTTTTTCAGCTTGTTGCACTCCTCTCACAATGCCAAAAAAAAAGAGTCAGATCTTACTAAGTGAATCATGCGTTTATCTCTTTGTTTATCTTCTGTATATTTAGACAAGTGCCCACCTTAAAGCAGAAGATAGCAGGGAAGTCTCCTCCAACGGAGAAGTTTGCAATCCGTAAAGCGAGACGCTACAAGGCGGCCTGCCCGGTCAGGTTACCTGTACCAGTGCTGGTGAGACTTGAGAAAGAAAGTAAACACAAACTCATATAATGCCTATTATTTTTGAGTAAAAGTATGAACTGCTTCATTACAGGAAATGATGTACATGTGGAATGGTTTCAGTATGATCAGCAAGAGGCCAGAGCTAACTGAAGGCATGATGCAGACATTGGTGGAGGCAGAGCGCACTCTACTGGAAACTCCTGGTATGGCTGCCATTTTCCAAACCATGAAACAGGGAATTTTTCATGTTCGCTCACAGTGTTTGCTCCACCCTCTGCAGAAAATGAGTACACAGTGGATGACCGCTGTGTGATCCACATGTTGAAGGGTCTGTGTTTGAAGAATCAAGGTCTCCTCCAGGCTGCTGAAGAGTGTTTTAACAAAGTGTGTTCCAGGTAAGCTGATTTCAGACACGTGCAAGTTATTTCTTGCTTACGGTGAAAGCAATTTATTTAAAATCCATTAATCTCATGTGTAGAAAGGAATATCAGTCTTTGCACTGCAAGGGAAAATCAGAGTGCATTTTTAGGCAACACTGGTGTTTTGTTGACTTGGAGCCAGAAGAGGATCTAATACTCCAGAGTTTTACTACATCATATGTCACGAGAGGGTTCAAAAACCTGTGATACAAGCTTCACACATTAGTGTGCGCTTGGTTCTGCAAGTCTGTCTTTTAAAGTGTCTCGGGGTAACTCTTCACTCGATGCTTTTTCAGTGCCGTGTTTACTTTGCAGCCATAAAACTCTCATCTCACTGTGTCACAATGTGAACATTTGCGTGGCAATCGAGAACAATTTCATGCTTAAATTACACCGACTGTCCTCATGACAGACATTTGTTTATTCACCAGATTAGTTGCCAACCTGCAGCACGACACCCAGCTGCTTAAATAGCATTCCTAGGGATGGCACATTGGTATTTTCATGCTATATTAATATTTAACTCTCCTGTTTTTGCAGTGAAAAGAAGATCAGGTTTGACCACTACTTGGTGCCCAACTGTCTTGTGGAGCTCAGTCTGCTTTACATAGACCAAGGCAGAAGGGATGACGCAATCAGGATACTGCACAAGGCCAAGTAAGTTACTCCTGTATGCAAGCCTTCATTGTCCACAGGCTGCAGCTTTATCTTTTATACTTTTTTTGTTACTAGTTTTCTACCATTTTAGTGGCACTGTCAGAAAGCTGGAACCTTATTCCGCTGCCTTTCAACTGAGCTAGCCCACATACTGTGTCTCACATAGCCACACATTTTTCAGTTTAGTTTGAGCACATGATGTCAGTCAGTCAAAGTCAGTCAAGCCACCTTCCTTTCCCATTCTGACGCTCAGTTTGAACTCAGCAGGGGATCTTGACCGGTTGTCTTTGCATAGTGTAAAAATTTAAATACGACAAAACAACTTGCGTGTGTCCAAAAGTAAATAAAATCATTATTCTTGTGAAGCTCACAGAAACCTAAAATGTAAAATCAGGAAGATGAGGTTTTCTAAAGGTTATTTGCTAAAATGTACCAAGTTAACTGGACAGAGCGAAGCCAGACATTTATCCCATTTATCCACTTGTTATGCTGTGTTAAGATGCACTATATTACCAAAAGAATTCACTCGTCCATCCAAGTCATTGAATTCAGGTCACTTCCATGGCCACAGGTGTATAAACCAAGCAGCTAGGCATGCAGACTGCTTCTACAAACATCAGCGAAAGAATGGGTCGCTCTCAGGAGCTCAGTGAATTCCAGTGTTGTACCATGATAGGATGCCACCTGTGCAACAAGTCCAGTCATGAAATTTCCTCACTACTAAATATTCCACAGTCAGTTGTTAGTGGGATTATAACAAAGTGAAAGTGAGTGGGAATGACAGCAACTCAGCCATGAAGGGGTAGACCACCTAAAATCAGAGTGGGGTCAGTGGATGCTGAGGTGCATAGTGAGCAGAAGTCGCCAACTTTCTGCCGTCAGCTGAGCAGTTTGGGGATGGCCCCTTCCTGTTCCAACATGACTGCACACCAGTGCAGAAAGCAGGTCCATAAAGACATGGATGAGCCAGTGTGGTGTAGAAGAACTTGACTGGCCTGAACAGAGTCCTGACCTCAACCTGATAGAATACCTTTACAGAGACTGTAAGCCAGGCCTTCTCCTCCAATTCTCCACCTCACAAATGTGCTTCTGGAAGAATGGTCAAAAAATTCCCATGAACACTCCTAAACCTTGTGGAAATCCTTCCCAGAAGAGCTACAGCTGTTACAGCTGCAAAGGGTGGGCCAACATCATATTAAACCCTATGGATTAAGAATGGGATGTGACTCAAGTTCATATGTGTGTGAAGGCAGACGAGTGAATACTTTTGGCAGCATAGTGTAAATGGCTGAACCTTCATGTGACACCGCTTTAAAATGTTCCCTTTTCTGTAAGCTTCTACTTACATTGTCCATCAACACTGTATTGGTAAATATTTTGATATAATATTTGCTTCATCCATGCATTTCTTTAATTTTCTTATCCAATATCACCTCTACATTTATAATTAAAACTTGTCTTAATTTCAGGTCTGTTGAATAGGATTGTACTGCAAAATAAAAAGTTGTTTTTCTGGTTGCGTGGTGTACAGCCACTGCAGGGAACACTAGAGGTCGCTCTACCCCTTTATAAGCGCACGTATTATCCATTAAGCAGTAATGATTCCAGTTCTTCAAGACTAATCACCTTTGAAAGTGCCAATGACAAACACTTCACCCAATTATTATCCATCTGCTTCCATGTATTTTATATGCTACTGTTGGATGCATGTTTATAATGTGTTATAGGACACAGCCTTACCGTGTCTCCTGTTCTGATTTGCAGACACAGATACAAAGACTACTCCATGGAGTCTCGTACACAGTTCAGGGTGCACGCTGCTCTCGCCAAACTCAAGGCTGACCCCGGCGAGGATGACGACACCCATCTCTAAGACTGCACAGGCTCCTCCCACTGGAGTCTCCATTTCCCCTCACAAGTGCACACTGGGTATTCTATTGCTGTGATCCGGTTTACCTTTTTATGTGGTTATATGCACTCCACAGTTAGACAAAGGTATAATCTGTAGAATATTTTTCATCCTTGTCAGAGAAGCACAGCTGAGGGACCTTAAAATGCACCACCTTCCACAGTTTAACACACACTTGATTGTATATATGGGAGCCGTTTATTTTATAGACAATGTTTTATTGTTTACACTGATATACACTAAATCTTAAGTGATTCAAAGCCACTAGAAATATTTAATGCAATAAATTAAGACTTAATGAAATGTAATGAATTTATTTTACTGAACTAAAACAGCTCTGTGTAATATGCAGTAATCATCCCTGTGAGGTCCAGGTACCCCAAACCCATCAGAATATGTGATTTTTGGCTTTTGAGAATGGTTCTGAGTGTTAGCAATTAGGGGAAAAAAAAAAAAATATATATATATATATATATATATATACACATTTTAACTGAAAAACATCAAAAACTATTTAAACCTGGCCCCATATTTCTTATTTTTCCTCCAACAGCAGGGTTAAGTTTAGGGTTGGTGTTACTTATCAATGACAACTTGGACCTCGCAGGGTTGAAAGCTGCTGTTGCCACGTTTGAAGTTAAGATGGTTCCAGCGTTTCACGTCCAGCTGCACAAACACATCGTTCTAAAATGTCTTAGCATCCCATTCTGTATGGGTGCAGCAGAAAACCGTATGAGCACGGCAGCGCTGGAGAGGCCAGACTACTGCTGTTCACATTCACCGGTCCTGAAGTGCTCGACTGGATCTTATGTCGGTGTTGAGACATACTTTGATCGGGGTGTGCACTTTTCAAAAACTTGACAGTATGTATAAAATTATTTTTGTATAAATAAATTGTTCTTATGAATGTCTGCATTCATGAAAATTACTTATCTTAGCACTCTGTCATGTTTTAAACACACTCACGCCATCTGTGCAGAGACTGTATTTATTTCTGGGATGGTTTTCTGTAATGGAGCGATCCTGAAAAATGAACAAAAAGTTTAAACTTCAGATCCTTACAGGTGTCAGTCAACACAATAAAAGGACTGAAGTGGGTTTTAACTGTTCCATTGAGTTGTGTTACACAGTACATCTTCAAACTTATCTAATGCAGTCTGACCCAGACCCACAGTTATTTATGTCTTAAACGGCTCGGTCCAAGACTACGAGGAGGCAGCAGGAGGTGCAGCAGAGGCTGTTGCCTGTTCCTCCCTCAGCCTGCGCTTCATTAGTTTCTTCTTCTTCTTCTCTTCCTTTTCGATTTCAGCAACCATTTCCAAGAACTTGGGGCTGCGGGGGTCCACTGCATAGCCAAAACGCTCTCTGGCCTCAGCCAGCAACTTTGTACGGCGAGCCTTCTCCTCCTTTAGCTTCTGTTTGGTTTCACGCTTTTCTTTGCGCCAGTCGGCTATCATCTTGGGCATTTTGGCCATGTTTGCGGCTATGAGTTTCTCTCTGTGGTGAAAATAGAAAAGATATCAGATGTTAATACTGTCCATCATACTAGCTGTTAATTAACACTGAATCAGAGGGAAATGTCCTGGCAAGAATTTCATAGTTTTACAATAAATTTGGTACAAATATTCATGTTAGACCACATTAAGATAACTTTAAATTCAATTCAGGTTCATTTATATAGCACCAAATCACAACAGTTACCTCAAGGCACTTCAGGTAAAGACCACACAGTACTCAGGACAAAATTCGAACAATCAAGCAAGCCCTTATGAGAAAGCAATTAGCAAAGGTGGGAAAGAAACACTCATCTTTATTTCCCACCCCTATCAGTGCTCTCACTGCAGCATTTTGGATTAAATGAAGGCTTTTAAAGGAACTTTTAGAATAATCTGATAATAAAACAGCCCAGCCAAGAAGTAATAAGTGCACAAATGAGCTTTTTAGCGCCACTCTGAGCCAGGATGTTTGTAATTTCAGTGATAAGTAAAAATGTATTTATGTAGCACTTTTCACAGATCAAAAAAAAAAAAAAAAGTGCTTCACAATAAAAGCATAATATAAAGCAATAGAATACAACATAAAACAAGTTAATTAAAAGCTTGTTTGTGTAAAAGTGTTTTCAGCTGCTTTTTAAAAGAGTCAGTGGAGTCTGTACAGTGTAAAGACAGTGGAAGAGAATTCCACAGCCTTGGTGCCACTGTCTGAAAAGCCCGATCCCCACGAGTTTTGAACCAAGTGCGCGGTGCAAACAGCGACCTTTGACCTGATGATCTCAAAGCTCGAGAAGAAGAATGAGGTTTCAGCAGGTCAGAGATATCCTGGCGAGCTTGACCATGTAAGGCCCTAAAAGTTACAAATAAAATTTTAAAATGAAATCCAAAATTTACTGGCAACCAATGAAGAAAAGCCAAAACTGGAGTGATATGAGATCTTCTATTGGTGCCAGTTAAACGATTTGCCACAGCATTCTGCACAATCTGAAGGCGAGTCAAAGCTGATTTATTGCCGTCAATAATCATCTCAAGTTCAGCCTTTGACACCAGTAATTGACTTTTAAATTATTCCTTAAATGATAAACAATTCCGAGCCAGCTGTTTGGGACACTGAACTGTCAAAATGACACCCAAATTTCTGAGGCTTGATTGAACAGAAGAGGTTGAGAAGCTGAAGATGTCTCCCAATGTCTGAAATCATATAGTCAGGAGCAACAATCAAAGTTTCAGTTTTATCAGTATTTAACTGGAGGAAATTGTCATTTAACCATACTTTACTTAAACTAGACAATTTATAAAAATCAGAGGCTCTGAAAGAACAGTATAACTGAATGTCATCAGCATTGAGATGATAAGAAATATTATTGTAATGTCTAATAATTTGGCCAAGAAGGAATAAAGCAAAAAGAGAATTGGACCCAAAACATATCCCTGAGGTACCCCACAAGGCAAGATTATTATTCCAAACACCACTTGATTGATATAAAGAGTAAAAGATCTCTCATAAATATGACACAAACAATTTTAAAAACAACACCAGTAATCCCAAAGAAGTCCCTAAGCCTGTTTATCATCATACTGTGATCAACAGTATCAAAAGCAGAGGTGACATCATCTCAAGATGGTGCTGAGCAGATGAAAGAAAGCAGTCCTACATATGTGTTTAATGTGTGTGTTGAAAGACATATCCTGACGCCAAGAGTCCTCACAGTGTTACTGGAAGTCACAGTAATGCCATCTGGAGTAAGTGCCTGTTTAGATACCATGTTTCTGAGATTTTGGGGCCAAATGTAACAACCTTAGTTTTGTCTGAATTTAGGAGAAGCGATTCAGTCACTGAATTTTTAATGACAGCACATCAAAGTAAAACCAATTCAAAAACCCTGAAAAACTTAACATGAGCGTCAGCCTCAGATCAACTTTCTTAAGGACTAATTTCAAGCGAAGCAACCATGGTAAACAATACACTTTAGGCACGCACTGCAAAGCTTTCTGGAAGCGACACCCATCTTTTATACTGCCTATGGTTTATCCTCGTGATGGCGTCAACATGCCTGTGTATTCACTTTAAGGCATTGCTATGTATAGTTAAGGTCAGTTCAGAGCTGGTACCACAACACCAAATCAAAGCAGAGAGGCTTTCGGACATTCCTCACACTAACTAAAGATGGACGGCAATGTCACACATTGGTTAGTAAGGTACTGTTTTGATGTTACCATTTTGAGCTTTTGAAACCACGTCTGCTAAGCGAGGCGTGGATCTGATGGTGAAACCGAAGGACGCTGCACATACACACAGTAGTAACAGAATCACAAGGTAGGCCCCCTTAAGATATACTCTGTTTTATCTTTTTTGACTCTAATGGGAACCAAAATTTGCTAAATGAACATTGTCTCCCATAAGCTTCTATACTACCAGACATTTTTTTTTTGTAACTCCTCAGGTCTCAAGACATCTTTATCTTGAAAGCATTTCTTGAATAAGTAAAATAGGCCATCATCCATACAGAGAACGATAAAGTTAAAAGAATTTCCCAATCTGTGATTAAGCTAAAAGATTAGTGCAAGACAGGGATGTGACAAAAGGAACAGAATATGTTGCAAAATGACAACATAGTCATTAAGCACATTTTCATATTAAAATAACTGGTTCACAAATAGGGGCTCCGCTATGTGATACAACAACTAAAAAAAAAAAAAAAAAAAAAAGAATAGGATATGATCCAAGTATTGTGGCTAAGGTTTTTAAAGAAGTTGCACTCTATTAAGACCAGTGGGCCAGATGGTATTTCGTTTTTTTCTTCTTCAAACATTTGCTGACGAGCTGACCCCGGCACAGAGCCCTTTATTCCTGTTCTCTGTTTATATGTGTTCCATTTATACAATATGGAGGAAAAAGCTGCCGTTTTTTAATGTTCCAAAAAAAACAAAAATACAAAAACCTTGCCCACAGAAAAATAATTATTTCAGACTAGCAGCAGCAACATGATGGTTGAGAACACAAGAATCAAAAAACAATATCCATCTGATTCCTCCCAATTAAAATGCATCCATCCATCTTCTTCCACTTATCCAGGGCCAGGTGCAGGGGCAGCAGGCCAAGAAGAGAAGCCCAGACCTTCCTCTCCCCAGCCACCTCCTCTAGCTCACCCAGGGGAACACCGAGGCATTCCCAGGTCAGCAGAGAGATAATCTCTCCAGCATGTCCTGGGTTTACCTTGGGGTCTCCTCCCAGTAGGACATGCCTGGAACACCTCACCCATGAGCCATCCTAGTCATGCCTAAATTTGTGAGCTTTTGACCATAGGTGAGGCTGGGGACTTAGATCGACCAGTAAATTGACAGCTTTGCATTTACGCACAGCACTCTTTACCGGTCCAGCATCTGCATCACTGCAACCGCATCCCCAAACTGCCTGTCAATTCACCTCTCCCCTCACTCATGAACAAGACCCCAAGAGTGGGCACTCTACCCTTTTCCAACTGAGGACCATGACTTAGAGGTGCTAATTGTCATTCCTGCTCCTTCACACTTGATGCCCAATTAAAATATTAAAACATGCGCGTACACACACACACACACACACACACACACACACACACACACACACACACACACACACACACACACAAACAGTCTCACTGGCAGATCTGTTGGTGACCATAGTCCAGTTTGAATCCACGGAGAGGGGGTGAAGCAGGGAGTTGCCACCTCAGACAGGCGACAAATCAAGGAAAACTTGAACTCTTGACTCTTGCATTGCCAAAATGCATGCTGTGGTTAGCTTCCTGGCACCGTTTAGGTCCCATGAGAAGGAAGGGCAACTGCAAATCAATACAAAGTTGGTCTAATTTATTGCCTTTATCCTGTGATGAAACTGATGTAAATCACACACTATGGATTAACTGGAACGTTTTGGACTGCCGTTCACAGCCACAATTAAAAGACACCCAAATGAGGGAAGAATGTCGTTTATCCATTGTATTAATCCACTATAGCTTCAAAGACCTGGAAGAAGGAGCACTGAAGCTGTTATCGCTAAATGTACAGACCAAACACCTCACTATCATACCAGTTTTTCCCTTAATATGTCGCTTTAAGACGGAGGAAGACTTTGTCCACGCATATTCTCCTATATATTTAAAACTGCTGTTTTTTCTATGGCTAACAATTCATCTGATCCTCTCCCTGTTTGCACAGAATAAGAAGGGAAGTAAAGACAGTCACACTTCGAAGATGTAAGTAGGGAAGTATGGATGTTTATTCGATTTCTAATTTGGTTCGATTTTACGTTAGCTGGTGTAAAAATAAATGTAAATTAGATTATATTGTATCCAAAAAGTTTATAAGAGAGCACTGTGACAGCGCGTTGCCGCGGACGGGACGACCAGCTGTCCGATAATTGGCGCACTGACGTTAGCCAGGTAGCATAACTTACTTTGCCAGCCGTTTGTCGCTCTCCTCCTTCTCCCTGGCTTCTATGTTCTTTAGCATCACCTCTAGCGGGGGATGCCACTCGTTTTCCTCCGCGATAATCTTCTCCAGCTGCTCATGAGTGGGCCACAGAGATGCAGGGTCGACGCCCGACGCCGAGCCGTACCGACCGAACAGCTTCCTGTCGTAGCGGGCTGTCTTCTGCCACTCTGGCGTCTTCTCGCTGTCCTTGTCGGGGATGTAAGGGTTCCGGAGGTTCAGCTTTAAAGGTTTGGGGTTATAAGACGCTATTTGCAACAGAAATCCACACTGAGAGTTCACAGAAAGTACCGCTTTAGAAGATGATAACTGCTTAAAAGTCGTACATAAGGCAACCGTCCTCCTGCAGAGCATGGACGCCGCCATCTTTCTTCTTGAACAAGAAGGACCCGGAGTAAACTCATAGGTGCCTACCGCAGTGCCTGTCCACCCTTCTCTGTGTTTAGTTTTTAATGTGACAGGACTTGTTGACTTTATCACCATTTAAAAAACTAAAGAAATTTATTTTTATAGCACACATTACAAAAAGGCATTTCAAAGATATTTTTATGAGGCATACCTAAAAGAGTGATACAATTTTATATAAGAAAGATCAAGCTGTTGAAATATATATTTGAGGTAATAAGTAGCCTACGGGATATGGAAACTGTTATTAACATGTATTCTCAGCATTTTAAAAGTGATGATTTTCTAATTTTCTCTCTTTTATATAGTTGCTAATTAAAAATGCAGCCCGGTGTGATGAGAGTTGCAATGGACAGACTTATCTATTTCACAGACTCACAGCTAATAAAAAGATTAACTAGGTTGAGTTCTGCATGTTTTTGTATATTACTTTAATCATTATTTGTTCAAAATACTCATTAACACATGAGAAAGCTATGTTAAAAACTATTTGGCTCATAAATGTGCATTACATTATTCACTTTCTTTGTGTCTCTGTCAGCTGTGTTACCCACTGACAAACCCCCTATAACTCAACAATATGATGGATGGATGGATGGATGGATGATTATACAGAAATTACATGGTAAAATATGACAAACTGCATTTACATAATAATCACATTAAAGCTTGTGAGTCACGATAGTTTTAGAAATGATCTAAACACTATTACAGTATATATTACCCTGAAGAAGACTTACCTGATCTGATTAAAGAAGCACCGACTTTTCAACATCATCTGTATTTTCTTCAGCAACACTTGTTCCAGCAAAGTGTTTCTCATTTTGATGTGATTGAGCGCTTTGAAAGGATGGGTTCCTGCTGACGCTGGTGTAATTTGATGTGTAAGTTTGGAAAACTGCAATGTGCTCCTTTAAACATTCACAGTGTTACAGCTGCAGTGTCACAGTGCTGCTATTGAACAGATGCTTTACATTTTAGGGAGAGGAGCATCTGTTGCTGCTGATTCTGAGAGAAGGGCTTCACATTTATAGAAGCACGGAGAGAAAACAAAATGCCTTTATCTTAAATAAAGGGCTCTCTTTCTCTCCTGATGTGTCCTCAGCTGGCTTACTGTGTCTGTGGACTGTGATACATGTGATCTATGTGTCATAAATCTTTGAATTGTTGGCTGAAGTGCAATAAAAATGTTGGGGTGCATTTTCATACTTAATATTTTCAATTAAAATCACTCAGATGCAGCATGTTACAAGTGCAACATGAGAATATGTTTGATTCAGTATGATCAAATGAGTGACAAATCACTGGTAAAATTAGGAGCCTTTAACCCTCAGAGTGAACTGGTGTCAGTGAGCTCTCGTGCTGTGGGTGCATTTCGGCTCTTCTTCCAAACACCACATTGTTCTGAGTGATCACCTTTCTATCATATGATGACACATTTCTTTCCTGATGGGCGCAGTCTCTTTCAGGAGGACAATGACCCCATCCATAGAGCACAAGGAGTCACTGATGAAAATCATGTGAACTGTATCCCATGACCTCGGCCGTCAAAAGAGGAAATATCTATTCAAAGAATAGTGTTTATCCCTCCAGTTAGAGTTCCAGAGATTTTCAGTCATTACCAAAGTCAGCTCCAGCTGTGCTGGCCCAAACCTTACTAAGATGCTTTATGTTGTTTCTATAGAGAGCATAAACGCTTTTTACAAACTGGTGGTCAGATATGAGACGGTCTGGTTCAAATTTGCTGGGACAGTAAAATTAAATAAAGGCTCTTTCTGTTTGCCTCGATATGCTTCTTATAATATTTCATAAGAAGTTATTTCACTGCGACTCAGTGGTAGTGGATGAGCAAAGGCTCAAAGCCTTTTAAAGTTACATTGACTTGTATAGAGTTACATTTAGAGGTGTGTGGTCCCCGTTGACTTGGAAACAGTTGTAAGCAGGTGGGCTGCAGCCAGAGCTCCAGTGAGAGCAGGGAAGCCGAAACACTTTTAACACCTTCTTCGAACATGTTGGGACCACTGGGCAGGGGACTAAACCTCAGGAAGAAAGGATCTTTGTTTTAACCTCCTTAACTCCACCTCCTCTTTCCTCTTTTAGCAGCCTCCGCCCTCCTGCAACTTTTATATTTGATTTCTTTTCAAGAAGCGGGGATAGAACAAATGGGGTTGCTCTGGAGTGCAGCACTTACAGAGACAGATGTCATCGCTTTTGTATCGTGGGAGCGCGCAGAGCTCTCCATCGTCATTAAAGATTTAGGGTTCCCATGGCAGGGGTAGCACTAGACTGAAGGTGGGGGTGGGCATGACAGAGGCTTAATTTGGCTTAGAAGCAATCTGGTGCCAAGCCCGGGGCTTTAGGGATCACATCAACGTCAGTCACAGGCAAATAGGCTTGTTAGCAGTTAGACGATAAGGGGATGGTGGCGAGATGACAGTTCTATTTCTGAGTGAGTATGTGAGTAGGAGGGATGGATGTGTGCTAATACATGTTCAGGGAAGTTATATAAAACACGCTTACCTGCATTATGAGCTCAGTTATAGATGCATTTCATGTCTGCTGAGCAGTAGGCTTGTTTTCAATCTACAGCGATACTTACAGTGGTTCAAAGTATCTGCTGCAAGGTTTTGGTGCATCCCTTAAGTTAAACTGTAACTGAAGGTCGCCTTCTGTTGGTCAGCACGCAAAAGCAATTCTGCTACAGATCTTTTATAAGAAGTTGGAGTGATGCTGGATTTGAAACAGTGATTCCAACAGTTCGAGTGGTTCTCCTCAAAGCGCTCTCAACGTGATGGCTTAAACCAGTTTTGCCAGTTTAATACCAACGTGGGTGCACATTCATTCATGTTATTTAGACCCTGGAATAAAGAATTGCACATTAAAATATATTTGAGTTTCAGATGATGAAAGTGGATAGTCTTTTTGTACTATATTTTGAGACAGTGATGCCCTAGTGTCACCGATCTAAGAGTAGGAAAAATGTAATAAGCAGTATTTAAAGCAGTGTGCTTTGGGCTCTCAGGGATTATTTGTATGCATAGCTGTGCTGACCTCAATATTTAAATCTTTGGCCATGTTAATTATGAGCATTCACGAGTGTAACATCCTGACAGAAAAAAGGGTAAAGCGTAATATAAATGAAAGCACCGTCACTATCCATCTATGTGGAACACCGAGCTAAGCGTTTAAATACGTCTACATTGTGAACACATGAAAAATCTGTGGTTAAGTTGCAGGAACTCTGATTTTAGTGACCTCACCTCACTTCACTCATTTAATCCACTTATTGGAGTTCATGATTTTATAAGCGCTGCCTCTGTGCAGCTGTGGTTTGGTCTCTTAGCGGGATACTAGGAAGAAGTTGTGCTTTCCCGAACTTCCTAATAAGCTGCAGAAAACAGTTGATCATATTGCTCGGTTTCCATACGCGACTTACTTAACCAGCAATTATTGCTGGATTTCCTTTGTGTTAACAGATTTTCTTTTTTCATTCCTCTCAGCTAAATATGAACCATCACAATGAAACGACACAACACCAAAAAAAACAACTAAAAAATGTTCACCGTGAAACAATAGTTTGAAGGTCCAATGTTGAGGACCAAAATATCTTCATGTTCATCAGAAAAGGTGGAAACTGTTGGCTTTTGTGACACATTAGAATATTTGCAGATAAACTTTAGGCACAAGGAAAATTGGCATATCCAAAGATTAATTTAAGAAAAATATCAGTGATTTTGTGGGATTTAAATCCAGAATCTGACATCATTTCAGGCCCCATCCATTTCATCTGTCTGGATCATTCCTTTGTGGATTTGCTGTGCACTCATCATTATAGTGTTTAAAGGTCCACTTTTGGTTTTAACTTTCGGACAGATGGTCTCACATTATCTCCAAGCACTGTTTGATATGATGTGCAGAATTCTCAGTTGAATCAGCTCCCTCTTCCGTGTCTTCCTCCCACCTGAAATGCAAGCTGAGCGGGCGATGGAAGGCAGGATGAGCGACACATCCTCGCTTCAGCACTGTCATTTTACGTGGCACGGGATATTATTAGGCCATTGTTTCATTACAGCCTGCCATCAAAATTTGCTGCGCCTGCAAGTTAAGAATAGCAGCACTCGTGATAATGCGTATATTTTCTTCTCATTCAGTTCATAACATGACATCATGTGACCAGAATGTAGTTTTTATTTAAACACACCTGCAGAAGTGAAGCTTTTCAATTGTTGTACATTATTCCAACCGGCCTTTGCTTGCATTTTCACTGGTAACCTGCAGTTTTGCTCTAATAAAGGCTTTACCTCCCATGAAGGGCACATTCCTGCAGCTTTTTCTCATAGTAGACATATGCATATTCACATCCACAGGTTCAGAATTACCTGCAGATCCTCTGGTAAACGTTGAGGTTTCTTGGGGACTTCTTTTTGCCTCAAACTGAAATCTCCATTACATAAATTTCCTTAAAGTGGAATTGTTCATTACTATTTAAACCCCTTCCTCTTTACGGAAGGCACCGGAGAGCTCATCAGACATTGGATGATCACATCATATTATGTAATAGCAAAAAGAATGGCAGACGCTGTGTCAGAGATTTAAATAAGACATGAAGTTCTTATTGTTGGCAGCGAATCCGGACCTGATTTTAAATGAACAGATTTGTGTAATAAATGTAGGGGTGCACTTACTTTTTTCACATGCCTAATGTTTAGTTAAATTATGAAGTCCACTACAGAATGTCAATTTTATATGTCATTTGAGTGAATAACTTTATTAATAAGTTCTATTTTTAAAGCCTGTGCACAGTTTTCTTTAATATGTTTAAACTTTTAAATTTGCGCAAATACTTTTTCCCTTTTTTTTTTTTTTCCAACCTATTGTAATGTTTTGGGGCTTTGATGTGCATATTGATCTTTTTCTCCTGTTTCAAAGGTGATCAACACTTGACTGCCCAAATATGTAAAAAAAATAAATAAATAAATAAATCTACATGATGCATACTACTGATGATACTTTTTCTCCACACAGAAAGAGCCAACACTGGGTTTTGTCTTTCCCGTGAAGCAATTTGCCAAGCCTGTGTGACTACGTGTCGACACAAAGAAGAAATCGTAATAAATTGAGACTAAACGAACCACTCTTTTGTTGGCATTAAACAATGACAGGATTTTACTCAGAATTTTGGCACCAAGAATTTGACTTGTCAGCATTTCTGCAGAACAAGAGATGAGGACAAAATCCAAATAAAAGAGAGCTGAGCCTTAAAATATCTCCATTTCCTGGTAATGACGGCACACTGTGGCTAAATGCGCAAAGTAAGAGAAAAAGAAGTGGGGGGTGGGGGTCCTCCTTGGGGAGATGAGTCCCCACAGCGCTGGTGATAAATTGCAGCTCTCCACAGGAACATCATACAGAAATTAATAATCCTAAGGTAACTAATGTTGTCCTTGGCAGCAGGGGCATAAATTGCCCATAGACAACTTAAGCTTTCTTCTCAAACATGTGAATGAACATCTGTATGGTATTACTGATTTCTAAATTTGGTCTTGAACAAAACCATCGCGTTCACTACAAAGCATGCAGATGCTTTTTTTTTTCTCCTTTTAACGGAGCTTAACTCGTGGCTGTGATCCCTCTTGCAGCTCTCTGCATGCTGCTTCTTAAACCTCCTAACCACCCCCAACCCCACTAATGTTAAACTTGGACTCGGCCCAATTCAAAACTGCAGGCGTAAGCAGTCTTACGACAGGGGCTGTGGCTGTGGAGCTTTAGGGGGAGGTGTAAAGGCTGATGTGTGTGCAAAGGGAATGCGGAGGGCAGAGGAGGATAGCGAGCCTTCAGTGGGGAGCAGCAGAGTATTTTATGGTAATGGATGTACCACATGGAGTTCCAGTTAGTGGTGGGTTTGGGGCAAGGCAGGGGGTTTTGACGAGGGCGAGGGGCCGTCTCGGTGCCCTGCTGCATCCTCCACTGAGTCTGTGGAAAAATGCAGGCAGGGGGTGTTGCTGTGGCTTTCTGAAAGATTCATCCACCTGGGGAAAAAGAGGGGTGACAGAGGGACGGGGTTGGGGGGGGCAGTGTAAACACCAGGGACCTTTTATTTCTGCTCACTTTGCAGCAAAGAGTGCAGTACAAATGGCACGCTGGGACTCCCCCGCGACTGCCACTAGATTTCCTGCCTCGTAATGGCCGTAACACTTTAACCAAATTATCTTGCATCACAAATCTTTATATCACATGCTCATGTAAATACCTGAAGAGAAGCACATTCCTATAAACATATACACAGGCTGGGTTTACATAAGGATTTGGCATTTATTCTCGGGCTGTAATGGCACCAGATTCCCGTGGTAGTAAACAACTGTGCCACTCTCTGCTCATGATACATTAAGATTTTTTTCCCCCCTACAAATCATGAAATGGCCTTGGGAGTTGAACAGATTGCAGTTTATAAAAAAATTAAAAAATTTAAAAAAAGCCAGATTTGACAGATTTGTAAACAGCAATGATAATATCCCCAAAATGTTTAGTTATGATGGAGCTCATAGTTTCTCCTTTCTCTTTGGGAGTCCTCGGGCCTTTACAGCCCAGCCCAGGGTCCTAATGAGATGATGAATGGGAGCATACGGAGTGATGGAGGCTCTCGATCCACCGGTGGCTGCTAATTTAAGGGGAGATTCATCAAATGTGGGCCTGCACTCAGATGCACCTTCATAAAACAGTGCCTGGGTCCAGTGAAGATGAATGGAGCTAATTATGAGCTCTACCTGTTCTCAGCCTTCTGTGTGGCTTCCCACCGTTCCAGGCCTCGTAATCTGTCTGCAAGAAAAACCCACGTTTAAATCAAATTCCTCTGTTTAATGATGGACCAGACCACGGCTGGATCTGAAATGAGAGATTATTCCACATTATACTAATGCAGCAGTATTGTTGCTCTCATCTGACACAAAAGTGCCCCGCTGAATGTCTCGTTCTGCACATTGGCACTAAATGATCTAATCATGAAGCATTCTCCGCTCATACAGTCGATTCTAAGCGATACTGCTATCACTTGGTCAACACAGTTATCACTGTTTGCACTTCCAGTTGGCACTGTGCTAAAATGTCAGTGATTTCTATGAAATCTCCTCCCAGACACCGAAGATGCTGCCAAATGACCAGAATAGCGACTGCTGGGAGAGCAGCTAGGAATAGTGTGACGAAAACTTTTACCATGCTAGACTTTTATTTTCCAAAGCTGCCTTTAGACAATTCCACTTCACTTAGCAAAAGAGAGAACAAAACTGACCATTCCCTCAGTATGCAAAACTAAACAGAAGTGGCCTGTCATGCTTTTGATTTGTCAGCATGATGAAGTTTCCATGGCCATGTTTCAGGGTCTTGTGTTCAATGTTCTATAAAATATTTTAAAGGGAAAAAAAGTGCTTAATATTGTGTATATCATGCTGCAAAAAACAGATCCAATCTGCCAGGATGTTGTCTGGTACCGGGTCACCCGGAGCAATTCCTTTGAGTCTTCCAGGCTGCAGAATGAGACTTCCATGGTTCAGGCTTATTTTGGCACCCTCTGAGGATGGCTGATCGGATTGGGATTTGTGAGGCTTGGAGACCAGGTCAACACCTCTTTGGCTCTCGTGCTCTTCTTTTTTGTTGGGACGTACTGGGAGGTGTATATGCTTAATTTGCAAGTGCGGGATGTGTTAAAGTAACGTCCAGATGAATGCCAGGACCCAAAGTTTCCCAGCAGAACGATGTATTGTAACAAAATGATGAGCGTTACTCCAATTTACCTTTTAATGTTGTTTTTTTGTTTGTTTGTTTGTTTTGTTGAATAAAAGAAAGAAAACAAACGATTATCGTTGTTTTATTTGATTTAGGGTTAGTCACCTATCCTGCTGACTTCATAAAAAGTAGCAACCAAGCCAGTTTCTGATCCTGCTGTTTCTTATTTATTACGAGGTGCTTACACTGCTGTACAAGAAGATGTTTGACTCTATTTTTTTCTGTATGGATCATCAGCTGGTGAGATTATTGACTTTTTGGAACTTTGGCATACATGTGGCTGCAGCATGTACACATTTTATAAGCTACCTGGTTAGTTTGCTTGAAATGTTCTGCAGTCGCACATGTTTAAGTTAGCATCATTAGCTAGTTTGCTAGATGTGATTAAAATCTGTTTATTACAGCATGCTTTGGTCTGTGCTTGAAATTTTTAACACACATATCACATACCATCTTTACACACACTCATTCCCGGGTGTACTAACATTTAATGTCTGGCACCACCTGCAGAAGCAGTGTGTGAAAAACTAAGTGCACCTCATGATTAAAAAGCTTGTAGAACCAGCTTTAGCATCAATAAGTTGAAATAATTTTCTGTATGATTTCATCAGTCTCTCACATCACTGTGGAGGAATTTTGGCCCAATCATCTTTACGGTGTTGCTTCAGTTCGTTGAGGTTTGCGGCCATTCATTTATGCACGGCTCTCTTAAGGTCCCATCACAGCATTTTAATCAGGTTGAGGTCTGGAATTTGACTGGGTCATTGCAACACATTGATTCTTTTCTTTTTCAGACACTCTGCTGTACATTTGCTGCTGTGCTCGGGGTCTCAGGTCCTGTTGGATGACCCAGTTTCAGTCAAGCTTTAGCTGTCAGACAGATGGCCTCACATTTGACTCTGGAATACTTGGATATACAGAGGAGTTCATGGTCTACTCAGTGGCATCAAGGTGCCCAGGTGCTGTGGGTGCAAAACAAGCCCAAATCATCACCCCTCCACTGTGCTGAGACTTGGTATGAGGCGTTTGTGCTGATGTGCTCTATTTGGTATTTGTCAAACATGGCGCTCATTATGGTCAAACATCTCCACTTTGGTCTCATGTTGCTTTTTTTGGAAATGACCTTAAGACCCTTCCCAGACTGATGAGCAACAACAGTTGCTTCTTTAAGATCACTGCTGATGTCTTTCCTCCTTGGCACTGTGTGAACACACACCTGAATGCTCCAGACCAGAAAACTGACCGAACGTCTGCTTTTATAGAGGCGCTCACATTCGCTGAGGTTCATTTAATCACCTGCATTTGATTATTAGCACTTGGCTGATATGGTTGCAGTAAGGGTGGGCTTAGTTGGTCACACACTGCTTCTGCAATTTAGCTTTATTTTTGTTAAATAATTAATGACACAGTGAAATATGTCATAGTTCATATGAGGTTGTATTTACCTCATTTTAAGACCTGATGAAGAAATTATTTTTTATATATACATACCCGTCTGTGACTTCCTTGTGTGACAAGGACCTAAAGTCCAAGCTGCCACTTGATTTAACCAGGAACACTCAGATGCACAGGACACGCACTGTGGCCGCAAAGACCCATGAACCCTGACCGCGTGCAGGGAGCTGAGTCACTGCATTCGAATATTCACTTTAAGATAGACGCATGCACACTCTACACTCCCGTCACTTTTGGGGAGATTTTGGGATGGGGACTCTGTAGTGCAGAGGGGGGAGTTTAAGAGGGAGGAGGGGTGCATGTGGCACCAGCCTGGCGCAGACATCATTCCCGTTGCTCCCTTAGCTGCGCCGGCGCCATCTGTCATCTGCGTGAACATCTGCAAACCCAAGGTGCCCTTGTCACCCAATGTTAGAGCAGTATGTTTGGCTTTTCCATTAAGGAAACCTGGAGTGATTCACCAGAACAAAACCTATTAGATGGGATGGTGTAGTGGTGAATCAGCTGGGTTGCTGAGGCACATTAAATAGTAGGATTCCTCCTCAGGCAACGCCGCCCGCCTGTCTAGCATGTCTGGCTAGCATGACATCTCATCTACTAACTGCCTGACAATTTGGCCTGAGTCTGCTGTTTCTTTATGAGCCTCGGCTCCTCCAGATTCCTTCTTCTGTCTCTCTGATTCTACCGCAAAACAGATGGCTTCACCCCATCCTCAATTTCAATCTATCTCCTCACTGTGCACTTGAGGTTATGACCAAAATTGAAATCATATTCATATTAGATTGCAAGACATTCAAATGGATGTGCCACGCTGCAGTCCTTTTGAAATGTCTCGTTCATCCTGAACCCCCCCCCCCCCAAAAAAAAAACACCAAACAGAGAGAGACATATTTGCTCTTTATCTTCTAGATAATACAGTGGATGCTGCTCTGTAACTTGAATGTAGTTTGGAGTTATTTTCAGACTCAGAGATCCAGTGGCAGATGGATGGCTGTGCTAAGACTGGACAGTCTATTATTCACCGCTGCAGCTCTCTAGAGAGCGTTGCTGTTTATTGCATATGGTGCTGAGCTGGATTACAGCAACAAGATCACGACAATATGCTCATTGTCCACTATGCCGGGATATAATCTCAAGGATTATTCTCAGATGAAACCGGCCGCAGCCTCTGTGGATGATGCAGCGTGATAAGGGAGATTTTACGCAAGCCTTGACTGGGCGCATCCTCTTTCTGTCTCTGTAATTCTTTCATACTCCAGAGTTTGATTTTGGTTGTCCTCATCTTTGTTGCCTGCGCATGAAGCTGGACACAGCAGTGGGCAAAGCTTTGCCTCCCCACAGCTGCCTCTCCAAAAGAAATGGGCAAACACGCGCACACGCAAACAGCAAAGCTCGCCGCCATCTGCTGCAGTGAATGAGCGAGGATGCTGCTGTCAAGTTAGTTGTGAATTCGAAACAGCAGCTGAGAGGACACACTGTGCCCTGACCACACAGAGTGGCACCGCTGCTGCCCGGCTGCCTGGCACAACAGGCTCCATCTGACACACTGATGAATTCACACACACACACACACACGCACACATGCACACACACACGTACACGCACACACACACATACACGTACACGCACACACACACACACACACACACACACGGTAGAAGGTTGTAGGCCAAAATCGCAGGCAGGATCTCGATGCAGTGTGAAACTGAACACCTAGTTTTAATTGAGATCTTAACTCAGGAGGTTGTAGAGGATAACACATTAGGCAACAATCTGTTATCAGGAGATTTATGATAATGAACAGTGTGCAGGATACTTTTTTTTTTTCTGGACCAGTACATGACTATACAAGGCTTGCGAACCTTCTTTCCCTTTCATGAAAGGGGGGGGGGGGGGGGGGGACACTCTTTGTGAGCAGGCTATAAGTTTTGGAAAGCCTTACAAGGGTTCCCTAAAAAAAGAAAAAAAATGCCCTTAAATAAGAGAAGAAAAGAGAAATAGGTATCAAGCAGGCGTAGACACTAGGCATACAAAACAGAACCCAAACAAACACCCTGGGAGCCCAACATTCAACACGGGCCAAGAAGTGGCTGGCGGAGAGGGCTGCCTTTGAAAAGAGCACCTGCATGCTATAAGAGTCCCAAAAACAAAAAAGCTGAGCCTCAACAACTCTTTACAACATTAACAGTCACCGGTTTTCTTGTGAGCTAGTTTGTATTTGAGGACAGACTCCCCGTCCAGGCTTCTTCCAATTTGTCACCTGGCTTGTTTACTTTTCTTTCAGTTCATTTAGAACTCACCTTTGTCCTAATGGGCTCATTAGCAGCGGCCTCATTCCAGCAAGAAACCACCAGGTTGAAGCCCCACATTTCTGAACCGAGCGACACGGCTCAGGCGCCGCACTTTAAATGAGGCTTGGCCTCTTTTCTCATGGGGAAGCTGCAGTGAGAGGAGCCAACAATGTGTTTTCACTTTTATGTATTTTCATAAGTCATCCTAGTTGGCCATTAAAGTTGATATTTTTCATAAGAAATTGCATCTTTTCCAAAAAGCAGTGTGCTCATGCTAAAATTATTATTATTATTTTATTATTTCACAGAGGTCACTCAGTGAAGAGACTGTTCGCTCGCATGAGTTTGACAAACACGCTTACAGCACACATGGAGGCGCAGGTTACTTTTAAAGCCCCAGATGTTTCCACAGCTGGCAGTTACTGTCTCTCCCTGGTCTTTGTTTTCCTAAAGGCAGCCACACACACACACACACACACACACACACACACACACACACACAGTGCTAACAATGCTAGTTTTTTTGGAGGGAGTCAAATAAAAGTTCTTTCCTGCACGTTAGCTAAATTTTCAGGCTGTACGTTTTTTTTTTTGTTTTTTTTAAACGCTCTCGTGCTTTTATGTAAAAATTCTGTTTGCAACAGTCAACAAAGTTTGTGGTTTGTTTTATTACCTGGTTTGGCACCCCAGAAAAATCACCGGAATACTTTGAACCAACAGACAAAATGAACGTGGCACAACGAGAACATGACAAAAGCATGAGAATAATTAAATAAATGCGCAAGTGACCCTTCAGCCAATTTGCATCTGTCGTATAATGGTGATACTAATGGATCCACTTTAAGCAATTTAGTTTTAGAATAGTGAAGCTAATAAATAACACTAAACTGTGTTTTGCTGCTTGACTGATTTTTTTTTTTCTTTTTCAAGTCAAATAAAAATGAGCTCCTTTCTAAGGCTTGAAAAACAGCTGAGGTTCACACAAAAGGAGCACCAAATAGGAACCGGTTTCTCTTGATGGTGATAAAGGTTTATGTTATTAAATTGAAGCAGGGCTATTGTTGTTTACATGGATTTAATTTAATTCTCCATTTTATCTTCAGATTGAGAGGGGCATTTCCTTGAGCAACAGCAGTGTGGTTTCACTACACCCACAAATGGTTTGCTATCCAATCACGGGAAAACAATACATTTTCTCTCAAATCAAACATATAGGCAGCGTACAGGGACTAGATAGAACATCTCGGTTCAAATAGAACCTGGCCTATAGGAACATAAGTCTGAGCTCATTCAGCCCATGCAATAGGAGATTGTACCAAAATTATCAAGGTATGGAGAAAGGGCTGAATCATATATTTTATTATACAAACAGTCAAAGCATTTCCTTGGAAAGTTGGCCACACCTGTAATTATAATAATTATAAGAAGAAAAACAAACCATAATATTACAGTCAAACAAGTGTGTAAATGAATTCCTAATAAAGTCAAATGCACCTTTATGACCAAAGAAATAAAACAGAAAAATATGGCAAAGAAGCAGCACCCACGCTTCCTCCATCATCACCCACAATTTTCACAAAATGCCCATCTGTGTGAGTGCTGCTGTGGAAAACAGCCTGTAACTCCTAGAAAGCGCACAAAAACCCATGAGTTGTTGACATAAATGTCACAGAGCATGAAGACAGTCAGCGAGTATTTATTCCAGTTGCCCCCAAATATAAACCAGTGACTATAAATACACGATAAATCTTGAGTGTACCTTAACAGTACATATACAGTCCTTCCACTTTTGATATTTTTCAAAGAAGTCGCACGTGAAGTTGATAAACGTCCATTCAGTTTGATTTCTCCTCGAGTTTAATATCTTCCAGGTAGCTATAGGTGCGTGCCAGCACATGATTGGGAGGGTGTCAAACTCATCTGATTGGTGGAAAAAAGAAATAGAGAGAAAAGGGGAGATAGATGAATTGGGATTGCAGCAAGAGAGAGAGAGAGGAGGTGATCGGCTGCGAGCAGACAGAGAGGGAGGTAAAAGTGAAAGCAGATGGCAGAGCTGGCACCTGTCTTACACTAAAATCTGTTTGGAGCCGTTTTCCACATGTCTTTAAAAAAAAAGAAAAAAAAGCCAATTCTGCATTTTATGCCAAAAAAAAAAAAAAAAAAAAAAAGACTCTCTCTGGTTTTAACCCTTTGTGACCATGCCCTCCCTTTGGCTTTTCACTCATAATAGGATGCCCCCCTCTGAACAGGAGGAGATACAAAAACCCTCTCAAAAATCCTTCCACTCTGTCTCACTCAGGCCTTGTAAACAAACAGAGGGGGCATTCAGAACAGGAGAGAGTCTCATTTAAAGCGTTAATCTGTGGGCCACATGCTGCACAACAGCACAGGAGCAAACGAGCACCACAGTAACAGACCCGACAAACACACACACATATATGCACATAGGCACTCAGAGCAGCCGGGCTTGCCCCGGCCAAATATGGCATGTATTTGGCAAGTGAGGAACTCTGTTCCAGGTGGCTGCATATATAAATTGCGATTAGTTTGAACCCTCTTAGGTCACTCTCCTTCTCAAGAGCGCTCTGGTGTTTTTAGCCCGTTCGCAGCCAATCAAGTGCATTACTGCCAAAGCAGGAAGTATAGCTTTGAATTCGATGTGTTTATTTTCGCCCCCTTCCATTTGTACTTGTGCCGTATGAAAATGAACTTGCACGGCATAAAAGCATGTTCCTTCAAACTCACTTCTCCCTTCACATGGACTCTGATGCAGAGTCGTTTTTCCTGTGTAGCATTTGTATAATATTTAATTTGTGTAGCACATTCACAAAAAAAAAGGCACTTCAGTCATTTTAAATGTCGCATTAATTTAAGAGAAGAAGAAATATGGAAAATGGATTATAATTAAACAAATGTTACTTTTCTGTCTCTGCTGTCAGGAAGCCTGAAAAAAGGTCGAGCCTGATGGAGCCTTTTGGAGTACAATGCTTGTTTGACTCTGTTTGCTTTGGTTCTGTGATGGGCCTCAAGCCCAGTCTAGCTGCTTGTTAATAGTGCGGCTATAATGTGTTTCTTTATGTGGGTATATGACGACCAAGCCTGCTGTGACACGTGTGTTCACCCCTCCAGAGCAAGTTGAGTCCGTATTAAATGTTTCTTTATTTTTTGTTTTTTACTATTTGTGTGTCTCCTCTAATCATAATTTCCATACTTAAGCCTGCACTAGTGCTAAAGCACAGGTTTGAGTTTTTTATGCTAAAATTACACCACAACTGTGAGGTGAATTCTGCACTTTTATACTTCCTACACTTTTACTTATTTTCACAGTTTGAGATTATAGTTACTTTTCAGATTAAGACAATAATACAACATATAATAAACAAATAAATAACTGTGTATTGCTATTTAAAAAAAAAACAACTGCACAGATTTTGGTTTATCAGAAAGATTGCTAAATATTTTCTATTTCTATCATTTCCCTGGTATTTCTATACTGCAGTATTCCTATCTTAACATGGAAGTTGAAGATTTTGATCCCCTGCTGACAATGAAAGTGTCAAAAACATACAGCTGAGTTATCATTTAGCAGTTAATGAATAACCGGCTTGCTCATGTGTAGAAAATATAGCCAGTTTACCTGAATGCACAATAAAACAGAAACTCTGGGGCTCTTGTTTCTTTGTCAAACTGGTGATCCCTGTGTTGCTGTACAGCACAATAGTCTTTATTAAATGCCACACCTGCAAGCTATGTGCAGGCACACAGAAAATAATGCACTGAAACCAAAAGGCTGCTCACGGGAGCCAAGAAACAAATTAGGGGACAAATAGTGTGCACATTTAAGAACATGTCAACGTCTTACAATGTGTATCATATCATACATTTCTCCCATACTTACATTATACAGAATATAAACATAAATACAGAATAATTGTGACTCGTCAGCATTGCGTGAGCCTGTGTCTGTTCATGTTTCAGTCACGCGAGAACATGCAGATGTTTCCATCTGGTGAAATTTAGTGGTAAATGAATAAACGCAGGAAGTATCTGTGACTAAATATTAATTTTTGATGCCCCATTAAGCCTTGAGTATAGTCACATGAGGTCATAGTGACTTCATAATTTCTTAATATGAACACACACAGACTACAGTTGTTTCTGCACTGAATCATTATGAGCCATGCATGTATTTATTTTGGAAACTTAAAAAAAAAAAAGTCTCAAGCGCTTGAAAGACGACCGTGACCTGGATGACTGAGAATCCACAGACAAAAGTGGCATCAGTGTTAATGTAGTTCCTCAAAGTCACCGGTAGACGGTGCCAGAGGACCCACGCCCCACTTCAGCCTCTCTCGCCTTTATTCTATCCTTAATCTGCAGCTCACAAGTCTCCACACATTCAGCCATTAACTACAAGACAAAGGTTGCAGTGAGCTAAGTGAGTGCACACCTGTCAAAGGTTGTTGTCACCCGTGCCTTTCAACCCCCACCAAAACTTTTATAAGCTGAAAATAGCTCCTTTCCTTTCTCCTCTCGCTTTTTTTTTTTCCAGGGGAACCACAAATTGTATCCAGATTTTCACACATAGTAACTCAGTGTTTTAGGCTATTTGGAACTGAAACAATTACAAACAAACCTCTATTATACCGTGTCTCAGCTAATGGATCTGAACAAAATAACCCCCCGAAGTTATTTTAGATTGTGATGGCCATTTTTTAAGCATGCCCTGCATGTTTCTGAGCAATTTCCTAGCTTTAATGAAAATCCACTCACACCACTGCGCATGAAAAAAAAAAAAAAAACAGGCTGCAGATCACTGGTGATTTGCTAACCTCTGACAACATGTTTCTTTTGTGTTTAGGGATGATAAATCATGATCTAAGTAACAATTATGGGATCTTTCACTTACTTTGCAGCGCGCTGACAGACTTACAGGCTTTGTGGGAGACTGTGTGTGTGTTCCTCGTGTGGAAACGTGAGATAGATAAATAGCAGGTAGAGAAGAAATCCGAGTGAAACCGATGGAAAAGACAGAGGAAGGCTCGTGTTTATGTAGCAGGCTGGCACTGCCCCGTGCAAGATTTGAGCTTCTTGCTGGGGCTGGTGGTGCCCAGAGGTTGTTGCCATGCAACTCAATGTGGCACACACACTCACACACATGCACACAGACACAAGCACCAACAATGGTCTGCTTTATGAGGGTGCCCACTGATGCCATGGTAACCTCCTCGTTCTGGGCAAGACGGGCAGCGCGGTGTGCCAAAAAAATGCCATGGTTCTCTTTTTTTGCCCCCCTTTCTCAAACCACGTTGCCCAGAAACCTTTTGAAACTTAATAAGTGAAACCAGTGGGCAGACAAATTACGTGTGTGTGTGTGTGTGTGTGTTGGGAAGTGGGGGCTTTTTTTTTAGTGTATCCTGTCTCTCAAGCTTACATTTAGCCTGGAGTGGAAAAATGATCAGAAATTCAAAGCGCGCTGTGACTCTCGAAGCCCGCGTAACTTCATTAGAACATTAATGACATGCACCAGATCTGTTCAGCTGGAGCGCTAGTGTGCACAGAGGTGAGTGTTTTTTAAGCAGAACTTTTTATGAGTGCCGCACTTCGCGTGAAATGATCAGTGGCTATTCAGAGTGAGCTCTTGACCTGCGGGGCTGAGCGCAGAGAGGGAGGGGGATCTGGTGCAGTTGCATAACGCCGGCCTTTCCGGGGAGGCTGAGGGAGCAGTGGACCAAAAGGCTTCGGAGAGGGTGAAGGGCTGCTCTGCTGGCACAAATATATCAGGTGAAGCGCCTCTGATGGAAAAATTAAGAACCACTCACACACTGGCTTGGACTGTGAGTGGGGTTCTCTCCATCCATTTCAATATTACCGGGGGTCATCTAGGCAGTGCGCCCAGTCGCTGTGCTTTTAGGCCCCGCTGAGGCCTGGCGAGATTAAAAACAGGACTGAATCATGACTGAAAGCTAGCAATGGATGGATGGAGGAGGAGGAGGTCACATTAGAGCCCCTTCTAGTGCTTTTAAATTCCCTTAAAATGGGGATTCGTGCCAAGCGCGGCCCGTCAAGCAGGCTATCACACCATAACTGGCCCTGTAATTGCCACTCGTTTCGTCCCACCCACCCACCCCAACCACACACACACACACACACACACACACACGCACCCTTCCTTCACTCCAGTCACCCACTACGCAGGTGAATCATAAAGAAGCGGCGCGACTCTCGCAGCAGGACCATCACTTGGGAAACCACGCGATCGTAATGGCGCTCTCCCTCACGCTGCCAGTGCCATGTTAACGAACCTATACATAAACACACAGGTCTGCGCTGTCTAGAGCAGAAAGGTAGAGAGAGCGACGGCAGACAGACAGATAAATACAGGCAGCATCATGAGCTGGCGAGCAGACAGACAGAGACAGGCGCATTGATCAAATAGATCCAATGCGTCAGATAAAATCCGCCGTTCCACTGGATTGAGCGCACAACTCAAACAAAAGGGCTAAAGCCCACTCCACTCTCAGACGTTTCTTTTTATTTTCTATAACAGGCATGACTAAATCAAATCCACAATAATGCCGTCCTCATGTGAAATGACTAACTGTTTATGCCACAGACGAAAATGACTTTCGTTTGTTTTTATTCTGTTCATCAGCAACAGATTTCCCTCTGGTTTTGCGTGCGCGCTGCGAGCAGAGGGGAAGCGCCGGGGTTTGGTGATGCGAACGGACCCGGAGTTTTTTCTTTTGTGTATCAGCCCGGGAGTAAACATCGACATTTTCAGTACAGGTGGCCGCGCTAAAAGATGACTTGCAGTCTCTTCCAGTTGGTCAAAATTGAATTGATGCAGCACAAGTTTAGCAGAAAAGTACTGAACACCCACCCCAGCCCCCAGATTCACACGTGCAACAAAAAGTCTCAGCTTTTCTTTCTTTTCTTTTTCTTTTCTTTTGACCAAAGCAAAAATCTTGTTCCCACTTATCTTCTGCTTTGTTTCCGAGCTTTTTCTCGTCACATCAACTGAGTCTGAAACCACTTTTATGCACTTCTCATTCACCCTCCTCTGTTTCTGCCAGTTATGCACAATATGTCGGCTCTCAATAGCGTCTCACCTGCACCGCTACTCAACGCGTTATTTGCACAGCAAGAAAAATGCACTTATCTCATTTGGGGTTTATAAGTACCGCAAACAAATAAATGACTTAAACTGAAACACAGTGTGAAGATCCAGGCCTGGAGAGACCGCCTCCTTGGTGTCGGTCGGTCTGTTGAACAAAAGATGATTAAATATTTTATTTCCAAAGAGATAAAAATCGAGTTTCAGTCATGTGAAATTTTCAGTATTTGGTCTGGGATGCAGCTGTTTTGCTTTTTAATAATTTTTTTGTGTGCAATTCAGCTAAATATTTTATTTTATTTTATTTTATTTTTTGCCAAAAAGAAAAGAAAAACATGAAACATTTTGTTTCTCGCAGACTTGTTTATGATAATGCCCCGTTTGCTCTCCTTTCTAAGAAACCCTTAAACCAACTTCAGATGATCCAAAAGGCAGCAGCAAGGGAGGGGGCTGAGGTCATTATTCCTGGTCACACACTCTTGCTTATGCAGGCATCACTGCTGTATGGAGACATACAGCATGAGCTCAGAGTTATGAAGAGGTTTTTTTAAGGTGACCCTGAGTTGATGAAAAATCTGGAATGTTGATGTGTGTGTGTGTGTGTGTGTGTGTGTGTGTGTGTGTGTGTGTGTGTGTGTGTGTGTGTGTGTGTGTGTGTGTGTGTGTGTGTGTGTGTAGTAGCAGTGGATGCATGATTAGAAATGTTTCTACAATCTGTAGTTGCACTTCCATGATGTGCGTGTTACAGAAGAGGATTGAAGCCACAGGAGGGAATCCTGAGGGAAAAGCTGGAATTCTGACTTTTTTCCTTATAATTATCTCTTTAATGTCAAATTTCTGACATTATAGTCAAAATTTTGAGAATTGTGAGATTAAAGTCAAAATTAAAACTTTTTAATTTCAGAATTCTGAAAAAGCCTTAACACCCCCCCCCAATTTAGTGTTTTTTCCTGTGTCCTCTTCTGTACCAATCACATGGAAGTGTAACTGCAGCTTTTCAAATCATTAATCTCAGAGTTCTGAATCCTGAAAAAAAAAAAAAGTTATGACAACAACATTTTGCCAGCGGCTCTGATAATATTCTCTAGTGTGGCTCCTAAACAGGCTTCAACATTGGTTTTGTAGGGGGGCCAGAGTGTAGTACGGTGGTTCTCAGAGTTTTTTTTTTTTTTAAAGCATACATGCTTCAGAAGCCAGAAAAGTTCATGCCCCCATGTCTCACATTTTAAAAATATCATTAACAGGAAAAATAAACAATAAACAAATAAAGGTCTGCATGATAGTATCAGCAGAGCTTGCTTTATTTTCCCTTCACAAATCCCATTCATCCAACTTACTTTCATTTCATTTTTTCCCCGGGTCCTCCGCTCTGCATCTGCCGTGGCTCGATGCCCCAGCACCGGGGCCCACCCCCACACTGCCATGGTCCTTCATGGCCCTGAGCATGTCTTCACATCAAAACTAAATGTAGACAATACATTATGAAAGTTTTTAAATTCTCTTTGTTGCCTCAAAATGAAAAAAAAAAATCTTCTTTTTTTAAACTTTTTAAAAAGTCTCTTAATGGACTGACTCCAGACTGATTGGTGGATCAGACGTGTTCCTTCTACATCTCGATTTTGTTTTCATGAATTTGCTCCAGACAGACAGAGATGCTGCGCTCTCCATCACTGGCCTCTGAAAGAGCCTCCCAGAGGAGATTAGAGCCTCAGACTCAGAAGATAGCTTCAAACAAAACCTCAAAAATCATCTTTCAGGCTCGTCTTTGTGCAGCTGTTTACCACCTTTAAAGAAATTTCACATCTTTTTGTTTTTATCATTATTTTTGCAGTTTTGTCTCATTTCATTTTTGCTTTTTCTAATTTTAAAACTTGATTTTTTTTTTTCTTTTTTTACTTTATTGATGCCCCCCCTTTTTTGTGCATGAACTTTGCTACACCCCCCCAACCCACCCCCCACCCCAATAAAAAACATTGTGCTGTTACAATACAGGAGACATGAAAGTCAATTCACTGGTCAATAAGACATTTGAGCTCAGCGTTTCGCTCATATACATGAGCATTAGAAATGAGAACAATTAATAAAGTAATAAAAGGCTCCACATAAAAAGCATTGCTTTCAGTTTTGACCTGCCATGTTGAGTGTCCAATGGAAGCCCTTCACTAACCTGGCTCAGACATCTGAGCTTGGCCCAGAGCCTCTTGGAACATGTATATCAGCACAGAGCACAGCAGATAGAAATGATTGTTTTTTTACCCACAATGTGTGTCATAAATACTTAGGAATACATATGTAAGTATACTTCTGAAATATGATCATACCACTCGCGAGTGAGACTACACATGTGTAAACATGTATGAATGTGCACCTCAGTATTTGGTGCAGAGTTGGTGGCTCAGTAAGTCTGAATATGGCAGCAGGAGCAGTTGGACTGGTGAAGCGAGAGGCACAGTTGCTCGGAGAGGGTCTCCGTGGCATTTCTGTGTCTGTGTCCCTTCTTCCCTCCAAACACACACACGCACGCACACACCAGGGCATACATACAGTATATACCCACACATACACACACCCTCTCCATCACTCACGCCGCAAGCAGCATCCTGGTAACAGATAGTTCCTGATTGGTGACTCCGTCCGTGTTTTCCCCCTCACTGACTGTGTTTTCCATATTTATATATTTATCAGCAGTTCCAGGAAGAGGAGTCTGGCGTGGGAGAGGCAGCGTGGCAGAGTGTGGAATGGCGTGGGAGAGGCAGAGTGACCCCGGGCTCAGGTGGCAGCTGTGCTGTGACTTCTCTGCCAGGTCATGGTGGATGGTAGGACGGATGCTCCCTGTCTCTCCCTCATTCTGTATCGATCAATCTGTCTGTTTCTCTTCTGGCTTTTGTTGCATTCTCCTGCTCTCGTTTGCACCATTTCCGATCAAACGTCCCACCGCTGCAGAATGTGACTTTTTCCTCTACATCGCTGTGCACGCTGCATGCTTTCACACATCTGAAAAGACTGTGCTCAGTCACTTGCTATATGTGCATACAAGGCCAAAGGAAAGCAGAGTGTAAAGTAAGACAGTGGTGTGCTTTTAGCAGTTAAGACAATTTAAGCAGCCCTGCTGACTTTATGATGCTGCCATCTGAAAATCACATATGTAAATTTGCGTGAACCTGAATGACGTGGTGGTGATATTTACATTTGGCAAAGTTCTTCAAACTATAATGGTCACAGTGCTACTTCCACTAAAACACACTTCTTCCTCTTCTTAAATTCTAATCACAAGATCATTTGGGTGATTGACTCCATCAAAGATATCTGGGACTTATCCCATAGGATGAGAGTTTTTAATTAAAACCTGTTTTTTTCCCACCAGAGGAAATGATTCTGAATTTTATTAAGGCCATGATACACTTTCGAGGCAACACAGATAGCTTTTTTTTTTTCATGTGAGCAGTGCTATTTTCTATCCAGCAGTCCCTGTGTTTGGTGTCAACATTGTCGCCCTCATTTACATTCAGATTCTCCCATTTTTATAAGCAACATATATTCCACGTCTCCATCTGAATTCATGGTTAACTGTAAAGAAATACCATCGGCTTGTGCTAGTTGTAAAAAGCACTTGCTGTCTTCTGCACTTTTGACCTTCAGCCTCTCTTTTGCGACACAAACATCCACAGTTTGGATCATATCAGAGGGCTAATTTATTCCAGATTTTCACATATTGACAACATCAATCACACCAATCTCTTGGTAGCAGTTGCTTTATTATTTCCTCTCATGTGGCGGTTGGTGTTGATCACAGAGCCGTCTCGAGGCCTGACACAGTTTGTAAACCCGAGGGTTCCTCTCAGCGCCAGCCTGCTGCGCTCACTGCTATGTAGGGCAGAGCTAGGCCCTCTGCCTGGGTGGGAATTGGATGGGGGGTAGGGTTAGTGAGGGAGATAGGGAGGGATGGCAGCCAGCACTGGGGCCCCATGCAGGGATGCAGGAGATGGAGAGCAGGGAGGAGGGGTGGAGGGGTTGCAGGGGCTACAGGGGGCAGAGTGGGGGGCACAGGCTGGGCATGGCTGGCAAAGGAGCATTTCCTCCGTCTGTGGACACACAGCAGCTCAGATCTGTGATACACACAGTGTGAGCATGCTGCGCAGGTTTCTTTGGGATTATTCATTTCAGAATTGTATTTCCTATGTTAAGAAATATATTTCTGTAAATTTGCTCCTGATTGAATTGCTGGGCTTATTTATGAGACGCAGTGGGAAGCAAACCAACTTCATCAAGCTGTACACTTAAAGTGATCCATTTTGTAGCACTGCTGATTGTAGTTACTTTCATGAGATGCATATAAAACACAGACCAGGAGCTAAAAAGTGAAGAAAGTGCCAAAGTGCCTCAAATCTGCATTATTTCTAAAGGCCAGCAGGGGGTGACTGTAGTTACAAAGCAATGTCTGAGAAGTCTGTGGGATAGTGACCATATGGCTCAGTAGATCTATGACCTCAGCAAAACAAGTTCCTGATGACTTTATGGTCTCAGTTACCAGAATGGTGTCTCTTTTATTACAGCATGATGTTTGTTTTGTAAATTATGAGCTCATTTAGACTCAATAACAATAAAGCAGGCTATGCCCTCAGATGGGCCTGCCTTGTGATTCACAGGTAGCTGTTTTATGAGCATTGCAGTGTTCTCACTTGAGAGGGAGACAGGTGGGAAGGTTAAGTCTCAGAGAGTAATGGCAGTGAAGATGAATGAGTTTAAATACCTGGAGCCAGCCATTCAAAGCAAAAGACAGTGCACAAGAGAGGTGAAGAGGAGCGTGCAGGGAGGGTGGAGACGAGGGTCAGGGGGGATCTGTGACAAGAGGAGATGGCGATATTGACAAAAACACAGGAAGCAGAGTTGAAGATGTTGAGGTTTTCACTGAGAGTGACCAGAATGGACAAGATTAGAAATGAGTACATCAGAGGGACAGCGCAGGTTGAGCACTTTGGAGACAAAGTAGGAGAGGCTGAGAATCTTGGGACATGTGCAGAGGAAGGATAGCGGATATACAGGATGTGGAAAGTGGAAGAACACGGAGGAGATTCATGCATGAAGCGAAGGAGGACCTGCAGAGGGTTGGAGTGAAGAAAGAGGATGCTAGAGATAGGGTAAGATGGAGGCAGACAATCCACTGTGGTGTCTCTTTATGGGAGCAGTTGGAAGAAGAAGAAGAAGAAGAAGAAGAAGAAGAAGAAGAAGAAGAAGAAGAAGAAAATGAAAGACAAGCAGAAGACAAGAGTCTGAACTTTTTTTCACCTCATTTTACTTTTGCTTTTGACTCTATTCTTTCTGTAGAGTCAAGAAACAAACAAAAAAAAAGGACGTGGTTAGGTTTGCTTAGGTTCAGGCATTAAATTATGTGGTTAGGTTTAGGGGAAAAAGTGATGGTTTGGGTTAAAAGACACACTTCCACGATGTAAAACACACGTTAAGGGGAAACTTCTTCTGCAGCAAGCTTTGCTGACATTTCCCTTGGTTACCACACTTATTCACCCTGCGGCGATGACACAAGGGGGGCGTTTTGTCCGTGGTCTCACTGTGTCGGTTTCAGAGGGACTCTTATTGAACTCTATCTGAGGCTAAAGTGGTACCCAATTCATTACAATGTCATTTAAAAAGTAATAATATCATCTAATACTCCCTGACGCATAACATTTGGCATCTTCTAAAGCAGTAACTGTGCTTGTTAGCGGGAATGCCTGTTTGGGAATCCAGATGACCTCAGTCTTTCTACAAATATTATTAATACAAAAACAGGTCAAATTTGAGTCTCTTCATGTTTGTGTCTTCAGTGTCGTCTCGGTCCATGTTTTTGCCCCTTATAGCGAGATTTCCCCTTCTGCCTTACTTTCTTCCCCACTCTCTCCATCTTCTTTCAATCTGTCTGTCTCTCTTGCTCTGTCCCCAGACAGACCCTCCCATCGGTGCCCATTTCTGTCCGTCTGGCTTGTCCCCTTCCTTTTCACCCAGATGACCCTGTCACCGCCCTGCTCCTTCTGTCTGTCTGGCTCTACCCAGATGCCTCCAACCACTGCCCATTCCATACCATACTCTATATACAAGTCCCCTCATACTCCCTCTCTTAATCTCTGTCTTCGTTATCTGTTTCTAACCATGTCTTCTGCATGCGTGCTCCCTCAGTCTCTCGCTTCCTCGTACTCTCCCACTGCACAGATGCCTGGCTCGGTTCGCAACAGCTGTCTCGCCATGTGCCACTACCAAGTGTTGCCTTCAACTGCAGGGCCGAGTGGGGGTGGGTGGGTGGGGGTGGGGGGTTCGGGGAGTGGAGGGTGCAGAGTGGATTAGCCATGAATATTCATGTTCTTTTGGATGTACTACCAAACAGGAAAGTGGCACCACAGAGAAGGCTCCACCCTTTAAAAAAACATGTTTAGGGTGGGTGGGTGAGGACTGAGGGAGAAACAGGAAGGAAGAGCCCATGATAAGTGATGGGAAATGATGGGAGACTCAGACAGAGAAATGGGAGGGTACCTGAGTGAATGCCAAGGAACCATAAAATGACACCCCACCCCCCCACAGCTCACCCCCACTGTTAGAGGTGTGAAAGAGAGCACAGCAAGAAGAAAGTATGGGAGGAAGTTGGAAGTCCCTGTGTATTGTAAATCTAGGAGAAGAGATTGTAATTTAGGAACATTTTGTGGTCTTTTCATGATTCTCATAAAATCGATCAAAGCATCTGAAAGAGACTGGTGAACAACGATTTTATTGTTGAACAAGAGTAAGAGCCTACAGCCATGCTAGCAGCTCTGTAAAGCTCTGCTTGTACAGTGGGCCTATAAGCACACTGACCATGTTGAATACTGTCCTCCACAGAAAATTACCAAGTCCTTTATGCAAACTGTTATTATGATATAAAGTTACCTTATAAAGTTAAGTGACCTCTAGGGGCTGTAGAATTAGTGTGAAATGTGAGCTGGTGTTATCACCATTAGATGGGACAGTAACTGTATTTTTATATGCATTTTATACATAAAGCCTCCATATAAAAGATAGATATATCCACCGCTAAATTGTGAAGCCTCGAGGTGCAAATTTTGGCTATAAGTCATGACAAGCGAGGGAGGATCTGACTGTGAAAATGAGGCTCATAGGGTAGCAGGTTTTCAGTCACAAGGGAGGCCCTCTCTCAGTCATGCTCTGCTTTATCGTTGTTTTTCACTCTAATCGAGTTCACTACTTGAGACCATAAACTCACTTGGAAGATGTTTACTGACGTCGAGTGATTGGATCAACTAAGTCAAAGGGTCATTTTCTCTTAAACTTCTATACAATCTGACTTCTTCGCCCAAATGTAGAAGTCTCCCCCTGCTGGCTATTAGAGAGAATGCAGATTTAAGGAACCAGCACTGGTTTCACCTTTCAGGCCTTGAGACTACATCTATCATTTACATGGATGGAACTCAGCAGCCTATTAACAGAGAAAGTTGAAGATTTCTAGAATGTGTTTAACATTGTAAACATTGCTCTTAACATTGTTAAAAAATAATTACTTTTTCTAAAACAATGTAATTTTGGTGCCTAAACCTGAATAATGAGAGAGTGAAAATTAAACTTGGGACTGGCCTAGATGCGAGTTGACCTCTGCCTCTAACCTGGGATAGGCTCAAAAAAAATGGATGGATGGATGGATGGATGGATGGATGGGTGGATCCTCAGAGGAACATGGATGTCTGTGACAAATGTTATACCAGTTCTTTCAGTGCTGTCAAAATTTTCAATAAAAAGCCCAATAATATCAACCCGCCAGTAAAGGTGAATTTCAGGATCACCGAATAATTGATCTTCTGGCCGCCATGAAGATCTGTTCTGTCATCAGGAGCAGAACACAAAGATGAGAATAGGCACACACTCTACTGTAGATCCGACAAGAAGCAGCTGAAAGGTGTGGGATATGATCACACTCCCAACAAGTAAAGCAAACTGGTTGAATGATGAAATGTGGCTACACATGGATTCTGAAAGAGCAGCAAAGAATGCAGAGCAGGAAGAAGAGGAGGGCAGATAGATGTTGAAAAAAATGAGATAGCAGATAGAAGATAGGGTTGGGGTGAGGGGCAGCGGATCTAAGCGGACCCCGGCTCCAGTGCTGCTTGCTTTCCCTTTCATTGAGAGCCAGGAAAAGAGATTATAGCAGCCGTGCTTTCTCCTATGTGAGGTTTGGGAAGGGGGCACACTCTCCCCTTTGCCACCTCCCCTACTTTTTCTGCTCCCTTCCTCAGACATCCACTCTCTCTGGTGGTACTGACTGGACCCAAATCATATCACTATTAGAATGCATGCTACAGTCATCTAGATTACAAATGTTGCTATTTGATATAGATATTACAAACAATTTTTTAGATTTCTAGCTATATAATGCAAAGAAGTGAGAGAAGCTTTCGCTGGGTGCTGCATATTGTTGTATACACACAACACTCAACCCCGACAGAGCCACTGTGTTACTTCCTGGGTGCCCCTGAGCCTCTGGAGAGCTACAACTCACTGAGGGAACAAGAGGTTTGGATGTGTGCTCACTGGGTGGCTCACCGAGTGCTTTACCGCTCTTGAGTGCACACCTTTCTCACACTGGCATCCACTTACACAGCCGCCACTGCACACACAATCACCCACACACAATTACTCCACAATACACAATTATATGCCGCAGCTCTCTCTCTTCTTTTCTCATATACACAACACATACAAACAGTGAGTTAATCAGACCTATAAACCCTCCTTGCTGGTAGAAGATAAGCGGTGAGCTGGTAGCCCTGCCCTCCTGAGAGCAGCACTCCTCTAGCGGTGCCGTGGAGCTGCCTGATAAGGCAGGGGAGGGTGGGATACCCCGAGAGATCCACACACACACACACACAAAGGCAGACACACACACGCCGCTCAGCATCAGTTAGCCAGATCCTCTGCTGAGCCAATCAATGGTTTGCAGTGCCTGAGGCTCCACCAATCATCTTTTGTCATCAGGTGTTGTTAATTTCAGCGCTCAGCCTGCAGGTGGACAAACATCTGTGCATGTGTGTTGTGTGTGTGGCTCAGCAGTCACGGTACTTTATCCCAGAGAAAACTGCATCCTGATAAAAACTGATCAGAGCGCAGTTTCAGAGCACAGGCATCTCCATGAATATGGTGCCCCTTTATAGTGCAGACTGAATGTTAAGTGACTGTTTCTCCTACCTGTGAGATCTTCTATAAACAACCCAAACAATTAAAAAAATGCTTTCTTCTCCAATCAGCAAACACTTCTATATATTTGAAGTTGGTGACTTTAGTCTAATCCTGCTTAACAGTGCTTTCCCACCTTTATGTACAAAGGGCCAAAACACACTTCCTCAAGGGTCTTCAGATAATTAAAGACCATGTCTAAACTCAGCTAATTAAACCTTAACCTGTATATCAAAGGCCCTGGAGAATTTACAGATTAATCAGTAGTACATCAGTACATATAGAACATTTTAATTAATTAATTTTAACATCAAAACATATTATTTTTTTATTAAAAAGCAGCCAATTCAAACAAAATATTGTTTCACAAATTTTTTCTATCTTTTGAATATTTGTTCATTTAAAAAAAACTATTCTTCTCTACTTAAATATGCAGTTGCATTCTCTGTATTATTGCATGGTCCTCACCTTACAATATAAAGCGCCCTGAGGCGACTGTTTGTTTTGATTTGGCACTATATAAATAAAATTAAATTGAATTGCCACACTCTGCTTTTTTTTTTATTTCTTTAATCTCACCACACCTCAGTTTACTTGGAGCATTTAATCATCTGTTATTCTCTGGGAAAAACAGGATTGTAATGTTTTGTGGTGCCCAACAGGGAGTGTACCTGATCTAACTTAGGATGTTCCTCAGTGCAGGCTGTCACTGCTCTTCCTTCAGTGTCAGAGAGCATTTCAGAGCTAATAATACACTGTACACTGTTGTATTGCTTTTATTTGACACATTTAAAGGGGCTGTTTGATACCTTTTTCTTGTCTACGTTTTGGTGTCAGTTTTGGGTTATGATTTTATCAAAAAAAAAAAAGCAAAGTGACCAGCTTATTAGAGATATTAATAATAATTGGTATAGACTACATTACTCATCAGTAATAGGTCTCTACCTTAACTAACATGCACTTTAATGCATTAGTATTAATAATGCAATAGGCCTAACAGTATGAATGGGGTCGTTATGCTTCCACAAATGCATGCAGAATTTGTCTTTGCTACTTTCACCCAAGTTAAAATTGGAACTTCTTCTCTCCCTACTCATCAGTTTGTTTCACATCTTTAACCTGATTTCATGCTATTGCTTGTCCTTCGTAGCCATCATTTTAAAATGACCTGTTCCTTTAATGCTGCTAAAGAGTTCCTTGCGATTGTTAGTTGGTCACTTTTTCTGTCCTCTCACGTTTCATGTCTGGACTGCAGCCCCCTTCTTTTTTTTTTTTATCATTTCATTCAGTGCAGGCAGCAACAGCAGTAACCTATAGCACGGCTCCCGCGGCAACTCTTGGAAGTTGGCGCAGGTCAAATGCGTCTTAATTCAAACCATAAGAATCGAAAGAACGGCCGAGCCGATTCCACTGGCCGTGCCAAGGTCAGCATTCCTCGACAGGCCGTTGCCTAGTGGAACTTTTGTCTCACAGTTTGTGTAAACCTCCAGGGAGAGACGGTATATGAGACCGGGAGCGGAGAGGGACCAAAGAAAGGGCTTTTTTTTTTTTTTTTTTTTGCAAATGAGCGCAAGCTGCCGGTTTGGACCGGCGCAGATTGGGGGGCATTCGGGTCAGATGTGCAGACCGTGTGGCAATGTATGGATACAGGCAGGGATTCCTGTTTTTTTCTTATTTTTTAAAGGAGAGGTGACCATTTATCATAAAGCGCAGATGCATGAAAAAATGTGCGTCCACAGGTTTTGGACGCTGTGGCCTAGTTTAGTGTCACTGATTTAAAGCTGAGCTTTTGCTGCACCAAACAGTGCCAGCTCAACTAAGCGTGTTTGCAGTTACAAAAACGCTATAATCAGGTGCACATTTTTGCCTTTAACCTTACTGTAAATAACCCAGAGTTTGGTTTACATTTTGAAACTATTCCGACGTTTTATTCTCATTAAAATAAATGTAGAGCAGAGCTACTCCAGCACTCAGCGCCTCTAAAAAGGTAGATAAAAATGATCTCCTAAACAGACTAGAAGTTCAAGTGTAGGTTAATAAACACATTACACTAAATCCAACATTTTAGGGTCAAGCAAGCAGTCAAGTGGACCATTAAAGGAACCAAATGAATGAGGCGTGTGTTATATCAGAGTGGCATGATTTGATGAGGTATATAAAGCTTGCACCCATTCAGTTCTGGATTTTAAGGCTCGTATTGTGGAGTTTACGCACTGGCGCCCTCAGAAAGTGTGCAGGTTGACTAAATCTTAAAGAAACACTGTGTCTGTTTTGCGTAAATTCGACGGAGAAACTTAGAAACAAAGTAACTTGGAATCAGATATTTTCAAATGATTGCTCCCACACAGGCCTAAAGTTCACGTGTTTGTCAGTCACGGTGAGACTTGGCTTCTCCTGCAGGCCGCTCACTGGAAAAGGCCACACACACACACACACACACACACACACACACACACACACACACACACACACACACACACACACACACACACACACACACACACACAAACATTTTAATATTTAGTACCTAAATAATTAATCATTCAAATGGAAACTGCTAATAAATAAAGGAAAGCCGACATAATTTAAGCTTTAAATGTGTTGCTTACAATAAATAAATAAATCATATTTTTACACATTCCTGATGCTTTTGTAGATTTTTGTTAATAAATATTTCGGATTATATTGTCCATAAAATAATCCTATTCATTTAATTTTTTTTAGAATGTAGTTCATGCACATCAGCTTTTTTTTTTTTTTAAAGCTACAAATAACTCGAGGCCTAAACAAATTGTTTGCTGTGTAAATGTTCCCTTTGTGTATTTAAGTCATTATTTTTACCTTTAGAATTTTAAATATTTGCAAATTTTTCCGGTTCTTTTGAAATAAATCACAACACCGACAGTTATTACAAGCTGTTTATCTAAAACTGACCCCCAGGTTGTGGTGATTGGAAACACTGTGACTTAAGTGGCAGGGAATTTGCGCACAATTAGGATCAAATGGGAAATGTGTGTTTGACGGAAATGAAGCAATGGAAAACTTTCAGAAATAGACGTAGGCAATTTGGATGCACCGACGAAATAAAAGCTTGAAATATTCATCTCTTTTGTCATCTGATTTTTATCATTATTACTATTATTTTAGAGCACATTTAGACAGTGGTTGTTTTGTTTTAAAATGCAGCCTTATAGTCTGTTTACATTTTTATGGGGGTGAAAAAAAGAGTAACGCTTTACATTCAGTGTGAACTCAAACATGAGGAGACTGGAGCTGCTCCTCTCTCAGTGAAATATTTCCCTGCGTGTACTCCATTTAAGGAACAACAACCACTCTGAGCCGGGCAGCTTTTTATTTGACTGTTTGCAAAGAGGTGAAGTTGAACCAACACAGTGTCAATTGGCAGCAGGAGGAATCCGTTTTGTCACTGCTCATCATTTCGCTGCGTGACGTCTGCAGTTGCGCACTTCCGTAAAAGTCCTGCGTTTCCCATAAAAGGTTAAAACTCCCTTTTGGTCATTTATTCATGAAAAGGCCCGTCTCTGTTAAAAAAGGCGTGTCTGCTGAAATTCCATCCGAATTTCCTGGGCTGATTTGGATGGTTGTGGTGAATAAATACTGGGTTTATGGCTCCAGCCAGAAGTCATGCACCTGCGCTCTCTAACCTCTCTGTTTCAAACTTCTGCCCAAACTGATTGCTGTATTCATTACAAAATAAACACATAAGCCATCTGAACGGAACAAGGCAGGGAGAGAGGGGTTTTTATGATTTGGTTTATGGCTTTGCACTATTAGGGTTTGCAGTCATTTAGTGTGCAGTGATGGCTGTGCGTAAAATCTGGACAAATCTGGTTAATATTAAAAAAAGTCTTTAAAATCAGGCTAAACGTATTAAATAGTGACAAATAGTAAATGTTTTAATTATACAGGCTATTTTCATGTGATTCTTTTTTCTTTTCTTTTGCCATTAAAATAAAACCATCTCTGGGCAGCAGAGGTTTAACTCACTGAGGTTCAGATCAAGCTCACTTTATTTTTTCCTCAATGAAACTCGGGCTTTCTAATAATGTGCAGCTTAATGTTAACACATGGGAGTCTTTTTTTTGGGGAGGGGGGGTAAAATATGGAAGGATTCTTTTCTAAAAATGAAGGCATATTAGATAAAAAATATAAGATATAGATGGAGGGTTTTTTGTTTAGATTGTAGGTGTTTGTTCACCAGCTGGAGTTCATTTTTTTCTTTTCTTTCTTTCTTTTTTTTTTTTTTAACCAGCCTTTAAATTGACACGTGTACATGTATGTACCCCCATCCATTTAGGCTAACTATTACATTTGTAGTTTCCCCTCTCATGCACTCAAAAAAAAAAAAGAAGAAGAATTATCATAACCTACCACCTCCGCTGTCTCCCCCACTGCTGCCTATAACCTCTGCTCCCTCCCGCCCTCTCTGTCGGCCCCGAGCTGCCCCTACACTGTTGCCGGTGAGAGCTACTAATCCCCTGCGTCCATGGTTTACTCTGAGCCCGTATTTAATTCCTCTAAACCCCCAGCTGCCGCCCTGGTTACTCACTGAACACGACAGACTGTGAACCGCTCTGGTTATTAATAATTCACCAGCACTCCGCTCCGCTTCTCCGGCCGCGGCCGCAGGACACCGTTCGTCCTCACTGGTGCATGCAAGCGGCCAGGCTGTGCGCTCACTTCTTGCATTTGTTTACTTAATTCTAGCCGCTCGGTGTCACGTACAGGGAAACGCACGTTTCACCTCTTTGTTGCTGGGTGTAGATCACAGACAGTCCCGGCTCGCCACCGGGTCCCGCTCGTCTGTCTAACCAACTCTGATGTGTCTGATGTTGCGACATCCGCGCTGCCACATGGTGAGTTTTGTTTCAGACGCAGTCCCCTTCGCAACTTTCTCCCGACACTGAGGGACAGGTGGAGAAGAACCGAGAAAGGACTCCACTCTCACATATCAGCGACGCCGGAGAGCACACACAAGGAGGAAGCGCGCGGCGGCGTCCCATCTGCAGGAGCAACAGCTGATTTCGTGAGCGCGTAAGCTGAGAGTGCAGGCTACTTACTGTCGGTGCACAGGCAGACTTCTGCTCTGTCGCTCGGGCTCTGACGGTGACTGTCTCGGTGGCACGTAGCGCGGCGACTCGGTGGACGTGACGGCACCGGGACTGAGAGTGCAGCCAGGCGCGCGCAGCCTCGAGTTTCATGGAACTATCACGAGTTGAAGCCGTACGTAAACACCTTGCATGAAGAAGTCGGGAAGCAAACCATTTGGATTATACGATTCTGCTCCCCTTTGCCTTGACTGAGAAGAGCTGACTTCAGTTTCTCCCAAAAATGTTTCCCGGGCAGCAGGCCGTGTATTAGGGCTCTTTTGCTTCCGGTATAAGGCCCAGCTGAACAAGAAACCGAGCAGTTTTCTCTCTCCCACTCACTTTTTTTTGGAAGCCGAACTTTTGAGAGTGGAAAATGGGTCTTTGAGAGTGTTGGCACATTTCCTCACACCACAATGGTACGTGCTATGTAAACCAATAATTTACTCATTTATGCAGTCAGCTTTCACATTCATTGTACTTGTTCATGGATTTAATGATACTGTGCTTTATAGTTTAGTGAGTTTCCTTACAATGCGTGTGTGTGTGTGTGTATGTGTTTATTTGTGTGGCTAATGTGTAACAGTCACCAAAGTGTGTGCCAAGTCCCTTCGCGTACCTGAATTTGTTTGCTGTCGCAGTCTGACTCATTAAGATCTTATGCTTATTTTAAAATATGTGGAGATTTCCTTGCTGAAATGCTGCATGTACATTTAAAAGGATGTTTCTGGAAGGAAAACCTAATCCACCTCATTTTAATAGTTACATAAGTTGTTGCCAAATTTTCTTTCCAACCTCCTGGCCAAATTAGTGTCCAGCCCTCTCAGTTCACCGCCCGATGCCTACTGCCTTCTGCCGTTCCGTCCACATGGAGAACATGACTCCTCTCACAGACTGGGCTAGTCTGTAGACTATTTATAGTCACACATATGATAGGACCTATGGCATAGCATTCATAATAGAGGTGTCATTCAGCATGTAAAGGTTTCACTGTGGCATGTGGAAGGATCCCAGAGCCCAAATCCCACCTAAAGGCAAAGTTTACCAGAGTCTGGAAAGTTGGCTATGACAGGATGGAACTTATTGTTTGCGCCAACATTCGATTAAGTGCGCGTTTGATTTGTGCGTAATTACGCAGGGACTAATTCCTTAATTACGCAGGTGGTTTATTTGTGCCATTCAGAGAAATCCAGTGGCATCACAAAGCAGACTATTATAGCACACTTCTATAATACTAAACAAAGTTCCTTTTAGCAGACATCAGATTTTGAGATTTAAGGTTTCATTTTTAGTTTAATTTGAGTATTTTCAAAAAGAGCAGATTTTTCATGTATTATCCCCATTTTCTTTTAACATGTTAAAGGAGAAATATAATCTTTGTAAGGCTGTGAAAACACGCATTTGAAGGAAGTGCTTTTAGGTTTTAAAATTAGTTATAAGGAAGTCTGTTTATGCAAAACTATGAAAGAGAGCTCTCACATCCTTGACCCTTAGAAATTCTTTTTTGGCATGAAATGATTCGAGTCAGGCAGTAGTTAGGGGAACCTCCCACATACAACCTTGAAGCTGCTTAGATACCCAGGAATGGATCTTATTTGCACATGAATATGGAAGATTATTAGTATGAATAATTATTTGTTTACGAGCATCCTCGCTGACATGGCAGCTGCCCAAGAAGCTCATCAGTAAAAATGATACAGAATTCAGGACAGGCCTCACATGGGATTATCCCCACTTGTTATTCTCCTACTTATAGCAGCAACTCACCTCTTTTTTAAAAATTCTTATTTATTTATTTTTTTATTTAAAAAAAACCAAAACAGGATATATGTGTTGATTTTGTGCCAAATAATTCAGCTGCATGTTAGTTTAGTCAGAAGGCACTGGAGGCATCTGTCAATCAGTGTCAGGTTCCTGTTAGCTTTCCCTGAGGCCAATTCTCCATCTCTGAGACAGAAATAAATACTAAACACCACTTTTCTGTACAGATGATCTATATTTGAGGATTTACAGGTTATGGGTTTTTCCCTGGATGCCAGAAAGTAAACAGAAAGTTTGAGCCACCAGCATGAAATTCAAAGATGACATATTGGACCTTTACAATAAGCCAATACTAGTTGTGTTTTAAATATATAGCCAAATTAAAAGTTTACACCAGTGTTGCCATGGTAAACATATGTGTGATATACAGTAGGCAGTTAAAGATGAAAAAAAAAATTGTATCATGGAGTGCTGTGTAAATAGCTGTGGTACTTGTATCGTGCACTCTGCCTCTGTATGTGTGTTTGTGGGTGTGTGCGCGCGCACGCGTGTGTTGTGCGCACCACGCAGCCCACCACATGATGATCAGACAAGCAGTTTTCCAGTCTTGTGTGATCTCCATCTTGGCCGTTGCTGCCAGTGATGTCATCCCTCACTGTATACAGAATATTATGCTATTATGTTTGTCCTGGCCTTGACGTTTCTCTGGAAAAATAAATAAGACTTCAAGGAGGCTGCAATAGCTCATGCAGCGTGTACGTGTTTGCTGCAGTTTAAAGATGGAAACTCTGATATGCAGTCAAACAGCATAAATATTAGGGTAGCGAGCTCAGAGGTGCTTGTCAGGTCGATTGATTTTTAAGCTGTTGTGATTTTAAAAGTGTGTAGCAGAGGGGCTACAGTGGATAAATATATGAGGTGTAATCATCTCAGCATTCGGCTTCCTTAATATGAGATCCTTTTTGTGCTAAATCCATCACAGGACAATGAAAGAGCGTCAACTTTGTTGAATGAAATGTCTCATAAGATCAAACTTACAGTGACGCTCCAGCGGTATACTATTGAACTTGCTTACTTACAGTTGGGGGATTTTGTGAGCTCATAATTCAAGCTCAGAAAAGCCAAATCCCAAATTTCAGTGCAGCTCAGTAGCATCTTTCATATTAAATGCCCTCATCTTATACTCCCTTCCTATACGTGTTTAATGGTGCTGTTTGAAATGTCAAGCTTTACTCGAGAAAACGCCTGTGACATCATTATGACATTTTATGGGATTCAAAAGATTTTTTTTTTTTTAATAGTTCCACAATATACAAATGCATTTACAGGCTGGGCAGTGCTCTCTACAGTAAATAAAATGAACGTTGTCACTAAAATCTTTACCCTATAATTTTAGGTCATATATGAAAAAATACCACTAAGATATGTTCCCTGATAGCTAGATTTACCAGCATTCTACTGTAATTAACAATAATCAATAACAACAGCTTCCTACTGTAAAAAAAAAAAAATTTAGTACTGTTCTGTATAGAACACAAGCTTTACAGTACAATACTGTGAGCTGTTTGGTTTCCATTGTGCTCTTATTTTAGTGCTTTTTTTAAATCTCATTTTATTACTGTGAAGTTTAATAAATAGGTGTAAGTCTTTAAAAGCAGCATTCCTCATGCTGAACAGGGTCCCAGTCTGCATTACTGTTGGTGGTGAATTCAGAATATTGTTGTATTCAACAACCAGCCAGAAGCTGGTCAGAAGTGATTAACTGATGAACTCACTTGGTGTACTATTGCTAGTTAAACCTTAACGCTGTTCTCGGCCACAGCTACGCTCCCCTTCGTTCTCTTTCCTTTTCACCTGCCAACCAGTCACGGCAGATAGTTTCCCGTCCCTGAGACCGGTTCTGCTCGAAGTATCTTCCTGTTGAAAGGGAATTCTTCCTCCCCAACATTGCCAAGTGCTTGCTCATAGGAGATGGTCTGAGTGTTGGGGTTTTCCCAATATTGCATAGTCTTTTCCTTACAATATAAACCAAGTTTGTTATGAATTGGCTCTATATAAACAAAAACTGAATTGAATTAAACCAAATAAACACTGGAAATCATGTCAGACATCTGCAACACTCAAACTCTAAATGCAACATAACTGAAACCTCTTTCACACACGGCACTGCCAAATTAATGATTTAAACTTCAACATTTCAAATCTCGTAAATTGCCTTTTCAGATCACTCCAATTTTTTTTATACTTAAAAATAAAAGTCTTTATATTGGCTGTGTGCTGAATTAGGCAGCGAGGCTGCACAATTTCGCTCAGATGAGAGGAAACAAGCAGCAGAATGACAGGCTTATATGAAGTGACTTATATGAAGAAGCAAAAATGGTGTGTAAGCCTGAAAAACCTTAGCTTGTTCCCTTTTATCAAAGGCAGCTGCGTTTAGAAAGAATGTCATATCTGTACAAATGATTTTGCAGGATACTTTTAGAGTAGTTTGCTACAGTGAATCCAAAAAAGTTTCTCTTCTTGTTGAACATTTACTCTTGAAAAAAACATGAATATGCGTTTTTATTCAAAAGCTCCATGGTGTCGCCTTCCTGGGTAGTGCACGATGCCTATTAAAAGCAGCCAGATCCTATTTACGGCGTGCCGTTTTAACTTCTTTAAGTGAGCACTAAAAAATACACAAAGTTAAAACACTGGGCTGGGATAATCTCACTTGTTAGTTTAAACAAATGATGGTATCTTGAAATAACGCTGGCCCTTCAGAATGAGGATAATTTGACTTAAGCCCCCAGATCAGATCGGTTTGCTTTGGAAATGGCAGCACAAATCACACAGATTTTATTTGAGCTCGATTCAAGGAAAAGTTTTTTTGCCGTTTAAAGGAAGTCTTACTTTGTATCATCAGCCTGAACACTTCTAACTCCTCCATCTCTATTCTAACCCTGCTTTAATTATCTTATCAAGACTGAAGCCTCACATTAATTGGTTTCACAAGACACACCAGAATGCACACCAGCTGTGTAACCAAGTAATTTGAATGAACTTAATTTGGGAAGGTGTCGGTATCTTATGCCTTCTGAGTTTAATTTGGGGGGAAAAAAAGAAAAAAAAAATCACAACAATACATGTATTTTCTCTCTTCACTCTCCTCTTTAGGGCCTTAATGAGGAATTAGAGCCAATAGCATTATTCATTAAACAGGGCTTTCCAGCTATTTATCACTCTAACAATATTAGCATATTTGTTTAAATTTTCAACACTTTTTTAGCATTCGTAACCAGGTTTAGCATTTTTAATAATCTGGCATCGAATGTATCATACCAAATTGAATGCTGCAATAGAACCGGTGGCAAGCCCCAGAAACATACTAAAAATCCTTTACACACACACACACACACACACGCATGCATGCACGCACACTCCTCTAATTACCACCTCCCCCCGCTCCTTGTCTCTTATTCCCCACCTCCTGAGATGCAGGTGTAAAATATCACATTTTTCCAGCATTTCTCCCTGAGGTGGCGCTGGCTTGGACTCACACAACGTAAATTTCCCCTTTCATATTCCCCCACACATTTTTTTTTACAAACAAGTTCCCCCTCCCATCCCTTCCTCTCTTTGATGTGCTTGCCACATCTGCACAGGTTTGTTAGCTTGTTACCAGGTGAAGAATGAGGATACAATTAAGGCTGAATGAAGCAGGACCGGTTAGGATGTCAGTTATGTTTTGCTGCAGAAGTCTCTGATCCTCTAGGAACTGTTGAGCTCATAGAGACGATGCTGCGAATGATTAGGAGGGTGTAGCGGAAAGATCAGAAGGCTGTTAATCATTGACTGTGAAGATACCCACCTCTGGTGGATCGATGTGTATTCACAAATATGGAAACCCAGGTGGTTTCTGGGCTGTTGTGTATCTTTGTGTGAACAAGACAAAGTGAGAGACAGAGGAAGGTGGGCCATATGTATATGCGCTCTGATTAATCTAATTCCATGTGAGGCAGCCAACTTAGGCATCTGTCCCCCTTTTAGACCTGACTTATTGTATATGTAGATGTCAGAGAGAATTGAGCAGAGTAAATGCAGCTGAGGTACTGTAGAGATCATGATTCATATTCAGGCTCAGAGTGGGTCTCAGACGCAACTAAATGAAGGTAGCGCTGGTGCTAGGCAGTCTCCTGACCTGCTACATTTGTAGCTTTTGCTTCTGTTATTTTCCACAAAAAGCAAAACCTTGCTGTGTAATATCAACCAAAAGGTTACAACAGTGAGCGACTAACTTGTAAACATATTACAGCAATTAGCAGCACAAAGCTGCGATTCATAATAAAGCGCATGACTACTTGGGGTGACAGGTGGTTGCAGTTTCGCCTTCACTTCAGTTCAGCAACAGGACGTCGCTCATCTGGCTGGTTTTAGCAACCTGCGATAAAAATAATACACTGGAATAAATACTTTCATTACGATATCAAAATATTTGAGGATTAGAGCGTGCCTTTTCACCCGCTTCACAAGATTCTGTTTAGCCTAGCTTAGCATAAACACTGAAAAGTTTCCAAATTCTGCCTAGCAACACCTTTAAATCTCAGGACTTCACACAGAAACAAAACAACCTTTGGAGTTTTGAGGGCAGGTATGTGCTTGAACTCTTTCTTTGTGAACACTACCCAAGTACAGGGACAGAGCTTCACAAATGCAGCAGTGAGGACACAAAATTAAGTAAGACAGCTTAAGAGAACTTTGTATCCATTTTTATTCGCTTTGCACACTTTGCTAGTTTTTCTCCTAATTTCTAGTTTTCATTTTAAGCTAGCTTCTTATTCATACCTAGCCTTTTTTTTAATGCTAATTCAGGTAGCATCGGCAGCATAAACATTTTGTGATAAAAACCTAGCTGTTATGCAGGGTAATGTTATTCATCTGCAATAATTTGAAGTTAAAAGTGACAAATTACCATCTTTTAAGTTGATACTGGGAGCTTATTCTTATGTTTAGACTTTATCAATTAGCCTTTAACGGGGCAAAGAAATAATATGATTAAGAAAGCGAGACAGCTTATGGGGTTTTATAAAACACTGAGAAAAATGTATTGACCAGAAGTAAGCTAGCTGTTTCTCTGCGTTTCTTTGGTTTGTGTTACTCTAGCAGAAAACCTTCAGATTCATACCTAGGTTAATTTATGAAGTTCTTCATGTTTAGTGCAATAGCGTCTCTGTCTGCAGTGCAAATTTACATGTCAAAACTTGAAATAGCTTTTTCTGTTTTGTTTTGGGCAGAGAGAAATTTGATATTCCCATTTCCATAGTTCATATGGTGAGGTTAATCCATATTTCCAATCATTGACTAGGAGTTTTATCAAGTGCACTTGATAAGTCTGTTATTCATTTTCTGTTTAGCTTTATGTAAAGGTAATTTCTTGTATTACTTTGTGCTGAGGGAGAAATTGATACTAAAATAAAACACACAAAAAAAAAGCACAGCAGAGTTGGATGATAATTCTCTGCTGGCCTATACATGCAGTCATTAAAGTCATTATTATAAAATTATGAGAAAACATGTGTGTTATTTGATATATGTACACCGCAACGTATTCAAATACCACTGAACAGGACCCTCACGATTTTCTGAACTTGCCTGCAGAAAGCCTGTAAATAGGTGAATTTCCCAAACTATTGAACTACCCTGTACATACTACACATAAATAATATAGAGATTTGAACTGTGGCGTTCGCCCAGGCCGATGCTTCTGTGTTTTAGCCTTCTATTCTGTTTTGTGATTATCTTTTTTTTTGTCATCACTAAAATCCGACAACCATCTCACTGTTTTCTGTTACGCTTCATTTCACTCGCCAGAGAGGCAACATCGCAGACAGCAAGTGATTTCTAGAGCTTTTTAAGTGTTAATTACACGAGACTGTGTCACTACTTTAGCTCGAGGCCAGCCATATGGATCAGGCATATGTTGCATACATATAGAAAAACACATATATGTATAATTGATACTATGCTGCATAAAAACTGACAGGGGAGGAAAGCGGGCCAGTGCTGCAGGGAGCTACACTGAACATTCAGCCTCAGTCAGCCTCTCTCTAAGGGTCGGAGATAGAGGTGGTTAGAAAAATTCATTCATTAAATGACATGTTTTTAGATCGCCATTTATCCGGTGTTCGGCTACCTCGAGCCGGGATTCCACTCTCTGTGCAGAGGAAATCATTTTTCATCCGTAAATGACTAAAACATGTCAGAAACAAGAGGCTGCTCGAACTAGTGGAGTGCCATGTTTTGTGCTACTCTGTAATTATCAGTGGAGTAAAATATATCCTTCAGCTGGACTGGGCAGTTTAAAAGCTTAACAGAAAGCCCAGGGAGCTTGACAAGGGCACCATTTAGTGGGACAAATGGTTTCAAATGGTTTCCCTCCAGTGTTTCCCCACATATTAATGATGACAGGCCAGAGGTTGGATGCTGAGGCTGAGCGCCGCGAGTAGTGTTTTCTTAGCCATTTGGATGACTTGAATTCTAACTTTTGTTTCAGCGTATGTACGCTTCACGAGGCACACGCTAAACTTATTGTGTGTGGGAGAGGCCGTGCTAAACAAAGCCAGTGTTAGTCTTATGTTAATCAACCTGCCTGCTGAACCTTTTGCCACAGACGTTGAGTGAAATCACACACACAGATGCCCTTCCTGTGTTACAGTAAAAAGGAAAAGGGAAAAGACTCGAGCTGTAACCTCTCATTCTGAAGGATATGAATAGCCTGCGTCTGCAGCCACAGCTCGGTTAGCCCAAGTCTGGGACTTATTATAGTGCCGTGTGTTTATGCATGTGTCTCTGCATGTATTTGTTTAAGGGCAATCCCATGTCACCCTGCACATGTGTGTATTTGTGTGCATATGTAAATGCTTAAGTAACCTAATATCTGTTTAAATTCCCTACAAAACTGTTTATATCACATGCCATTTTAAATAGTATAACTTTACATTTTCTTGCTGGCTACGAGCGATGTTTGTTCCTGTTTTTGGGTGCGTGTTTGTTTCTGCTTTAGGTATGTTGAGAGATAAGAACGTAAAGTTCTGGAAAATAAGATTACTTCCCCTCTTCTCCTCTATCCAGAAACTTAAAGTAAGTCCCATTGTGAGTAAAACTTCCACTCTCTAACTCAGAGAACCTGAGCTGTTTTCATTAACACGGCCATTTTTAGCCCTCGTCTAATAGGTTTAGTTGATTTCCAGAAGAGACATTCAAATTTAGCCTGGCAAAAAGCAATTTGTACCAGTTAGAACTAAAAAGTAATAGCCACAGGCTCCCGTTCCCAATCCAGCTCCTCAGTCTGTGGTTTCCTCCCATCCATGTTGTCTGGCCCGGCTGCCTCAATTGACAGCAGAACTGCAATGGATGCTCATTCAGAGCCCAAGTCTCGGCTGACGCGTCCCACGGCATACAAATGAACTGCGCTGAATAGAAACAAACACTTTGGATAAACACTTTAGCTGCATCTATCAGCGGATGCAGGGTAGGGCCTTTTTAGTGGCCTGTGTTTGTCTGTATGGAGACAGACGTATGGCCTCTAGATGTGCGAGTCTTTGCCGGACGTGTGTATTGCTGTATGCGGCTGTGCGCGTCTGTGAGTGTGTGTGAATGATTTGTGCTGAATCAGTGCACGCTAACAGAAAAGTGACCATGCAGGTGAAATGGCAGGGACAGGAAATGCCATTGTGTTGGAGTATTGTGTGTGGGTACGGCAGCTAAACACTTTGCTCCCCATTCAAGTGGTGGTGACTGGCAGGGCTGAGCTTCGGGCCTGCGCAGCATATGGGCACAGGCAGGCAGCACACACCGTGTGTGTGTGTGTGTGTGTGTGTGTGTGTGTGTGTGAGTGTGAGTGTGTGTGCAGAATGTAAAGACGCTGATCTTGAGTAGTTATCTGGTGGTTGGTCTTGAGCATGATTATGAAATAGGTCAAGCAGCAGGATGAGGAGGATTTTCACATACAAAATCAGCTTTTGCAGCTTTGCAACCAGCTTTTCTGTGTGTTTTAAGTTCCCTGATCCTAAAAGAGAGCCAACTAATGAATCAATGTGTTACATTTCAGGCAACCGAAACCTTTCTGTTGAACGAAGAGCCCTCCAGAGGTCCTGGGATGCCTGAATGCTTTGTAGTATCAGATTCATACAGGGTATGCATCTATTATTATTATTATTATTATTATTATTATTATTATTATTATTATTATTATTATTGTTGTTGTTGTTGTTGTTGTTGTTGTTGTTGTTGTTATTATTGTTATTATTATTTTGTGTGTTGGTATTAAATGTGTTATTGGAGTCATCACTCATTACTCTGACTGACAGTCTGTTTTCATGCTCTTAGTAATTGCACCGCAATCATAATGTCATTCACAGCTCCCTCCACTCAGCTGCAAACCATTACAATTATTATTTCCACACGCACATTTAAGAAAAAAAAAAAGAAAGAAAGAAAAGGAGGCCTTTGCAACTTCACCAAAGCGCCCTCGTCTCACGGGAGTGAAAATTACGACGATAATGTGAAGCATGCCTCGATGTATAAAACCAAAGAGAAGTACAAAGTAAAGAAAGTGAGCAGCATTTCTGAAAAGAAGAGAGCCCATGGGAGATTTACAGCAGGCATGATATAAAATGGTAATAAAAACAGAGGAGTGGGGATGGGGAGGGGAGAAAGGGGTGGTGGTGGTGGTGGGGTCCCGTGTATGACTGAAAATGTGATTGTTAATGAGGTGGGAGCCAGTTTTCTAGGCTACAGGCTTTGTTTCCCAGAGTTAAGTCTTACGCCAAGTCTCTCAGAGAATCTGGGTTGCTACAGTATATTGTGTGTCTCCGGGTGCAGAAACGAACTGTTATGGCCGGGAGTGGGTAGCACTGCCGGTTGAAGAGAGTTTGGGGGGGGGGGGGGGGGGGGGGTGTCGCTGTGGCTGGATCGGATTCCGAGGGCAGCGAGTTCAAGAGCGTCCGCAGGAGAGCGTCCACCACTGAGAGGTCTGATGCTGTTTAAAGTGCATCACGACTCCCTTCATTCGCTGTCTTCCTGAGCATTCCCGAGAGATAAAAGTGCGATAATGTTATAAATAATATTTCATAACACCCTGCATTGACAGCAAGTAAGATGTTGTAGTGCTTTCACTATTTTGGAAGATCCGAGTGTGTGGCTGTAGGGTTGCTTTCATATTGATCTGATCACACTGAAAAACATGCTTTGATGCTTTTTTCCGATAGATCAGGATCAGTGTGTGTGTCAATACCAGCCCTGCTGATTGATATCAGCATATCAGCAGCAAAGAGGCTGATTATGATGTATCACATCATTCAAACATTTACAATGAAGATTTCTTATTTCTCACAAAGAGACAACAACAAAAACAAAACAAACACACACACAAATTGTTATTTTACACACAGTATCGACCCAGACTTTTGCAGCCAGTGAATCCTTGATTAATAGAGTTCATCAGTGTCAACATTACACTGCAAATGCAAACGTTTACCTTGCTTACGTTTTTTTGCTAGGTTAACTTTACTTGCTGACACTGAATTTCCAGCGTAATTGTTTTTCTTTTTAACCACGTGTACCTGATTTTTCTTAGTAACAGCTTCTCTGAGGAACAGTTCCTCAAAGACTCGTGAGTCTATTAATGTTCAATTTCAAATAATTCGTTTTAGGAGTGTTCTGATCATAGTTTCACGTTTGTTCTGTTTGCACCGTGAATGCTGAGGTTGAAGGATGTGGTTTCCAAAGACACTGTTAAAGAGGATCTATTTTGGTGATTTCCAGCTCTGTATTTTTTTATTCTTGGACTCTACTAGAGCATCCTTGCAAGACTGAGCTTAGCACTCCTAAACAATTCGTATTTATCTTACGGCCCCTCAGTTCACCCACTGTCTGAAACAAGCTGTTTTAATGCCTCTCCCTTAAAAAAACACCCTCCTTTTAATCTAACTTTAATCTGACTGGCTGCCCCTCGCAAACAAACACCAAGTGGGTGAGGCTTCTGTGCTCACAGGCAGAGAGCTGTGTGGCTGGCATGACCAAATTAGGAATGTCCTCTCTCGTTGACATAAGACCGAACCGAGAGTAGAAAAAACCATTTGCATTCAGCACAGTCACGTTTAATACGAGCATCCACCTCTGTAACAGTACGTGCATGTGACAGAAAATAAGCAAAAGCACAGCAGGTCCTCTTCAAAATTTAGCTGCAACAGTTATTAATGACTTCAGGCAAAGTGATCGTGTTGAGGGTTGTTGCTCAAATGTTAATTAAAGCTGTATTTGAGCCACAAGAATGTGACATTAAATGCAAATTGGGGAGGTTAATGATATGTGTAAACTTTCTAAACATATAAAGCTTTTAATGATCCACATTTTCTGAGTTGTTTCAGTCTGAAATCAGCTAAACTCAGATGTATCAACTGCGTTAAGCTTAAAATTAAGGACTTAGATACACGTATGGGCTCGTGTGCTTTATCCCCTTTTCTCTATTCAAACAAATAACTGCAGCTATCTTAAATTTACTTACTGAAGTTTTCTAAGGAAATATGCTTCCATACTTTTAAAGCAAAGGCAACTTACAATATTTTGGCATTTTATAATATGGTGGCAATATAACATGTCTAATATTTTCTACATTCTATTAAAAAAAAATCCATATCTAGTGTGACAAGATTTTTTTAATCTCCCAAAAATATTGATCTGAAAAAAGAAATAAGCTTGTTCAGATTAGGTGCTTGCATGTAGCGTATGCGTGCATGTTCTCATGGCTTTTGTTTTCTTTAAGTGTGATATTTTTTGGACTCAGATGTGAATATGACTTGGTAAGAGGGATATGTTTACAGGCGATTCCACCTGGTTGAGAACTCCTACTTTAAGCAAAGCCATGCATATGCAGCGTATGTAAACGGCACGCTGCTAGAGATGACATCTGCTCAGCCAGACATCACAACCGCACTTATCTCCACTTTGCTGTGTGACCACCTATAGACAGTTGTGGTATCAACAGGGGTTGTAGTACTGTACACACAGGTTTCAGTCAAATTTGTGGTTACTTTCATCCTCGAAGAACCTGTTTTGCACACCCACAGCCTAAAGCTTCCCAGAATACGTGCCACAGCGGCTGCGAGATCGTTACTGCTCACTTCTGTGACACTTTCTCAATAAAATCCTCAGTTCTGATGCAACTGCACAACACCACCAAGCTGGCGGGTGAAGTCACTAACAGCGCTGGCCACTCTGGAACAGTGGTAAATATGTATATTCGAAGCGTGTGAAAAAGCAGAGCCGCGGCAGACCCACCAACCATAGCATATGGCTCTACCATGTGTTACTTAATGAGAGATTTACTCACACAGACCACTAAATGTGTGGCTCATTTAAGGAGCCACGGCAGAGGGGTGTTTGCGTGTGTGTAGCATGCAAGTTGAGTCTATAAAGGACAGCGAGAGCAGAGGCTGTAACCTTTTGCACTCAGTGCTATGAAAGTGAGCTGAAAACAAAGAGATTTGCTCAGATGTTGCAGGCTGGTTATGAAGTTAACACACCTGCCCAAAGGGACACCAAAAGGCGTGTGTGTGTGAGTGTGTTAGTTATAGGGCGTGTCATATTAGTCATATATCATCTTCACCGAAAGGAATACTGGCATTCTAACCTTGTGCGATGGCGAGGACAAGAGGTTACAGTTTCGTGGCATTACATGCTCTCCTGACCACACACTTTCTCCCTCCCCGCCTGCGCCTCTGGCTCGAGTATCTGGCCGCGTGCAGTAATTGGCCACACAGAGCCCAGATCTCTTTGTTTCGCCTGCAGAGGCTTGCAGTTAAAAAGAAAAAAAAAAATGCACAAGCAGTAGGCCTCATAAATCTGTGGGACTCCAACGTCAGGCCCGAAATTTCAGCTCCACTTCTTCACAATGATTTCACTCCCACCCAAATTCCCACTGTACCACACTCGGGATCTGCTCCAAGAAATGTTATTCTATGATTTTAACGTGATATGTGTACCGCTTACTACCATCTGTATGTGTGCTTCCTCACACACCCCAGTGAAGTATTTCAATACTGCTCAAAGACTGTGATTATACGTCTGTCTTCGCTGTTTTCTACTTCATAGTGAATGCTACAGTAACTGTTTGGCTTGGACTCACTTCACTGGTTTTTCAAGCTGCAGTTGTGGGTTCCAGACTGGGTCAGATCTGGTTCAGTAAATAAATAGACTTAACTTAACAGCCATGATGAGATGATGCATTGATTTAAATGCCTGTAAATGATTTTAAGTATATAATCCAGTGCAAACTTTAGCTTTTAATGCACCAGAGAAATCCTCTGATCAGGAGCTGTAGCAGAATTCTGTAGAGGTTTTAACTGAATACAGGCTTACCATCACATATTAATAAAGTCGGTGAAGTCAGAGGCGCTCTCGCAATATTGTTCAGATTATATATGAAGCTTGTTCCTTTTTCTCTACTTTCAACTAGTCTAATGATGCATTTATGTGTTTCCTTCTCGCGTCAGTGTAACTGGATTTAAAAAAAAAAAAAAAAAAAACTTGACCGGCTTATCTGCCCTATGGTTATTATTTGCATGTTCACAACATGGAATGCACGGGCCAGTAAACGCAGCTAAGGCATAGCATTACGACGTTAAAGACGCAGGGGGAGCGTGTGCAGAGCGGATCAGATTCCCGGCGAAGGGCGAAGATTAACTAAAAGTCAAAATTTATGTTGTTGCAAAATCAAAATCCAAACGTTTTTCTAATAAGACCTTCACGAATCTGTATGAAAAATAGAAAAAAGAAGAAAATAAAGTCTTGCAGGAGGATAGAAGAGGAGAGCGATTAAAAAAAAAAAAAAAGTCCTGCGAAGAGGAGAGGAGAGGGGAGGGAGACAAAGTTTTTTCCCTGAAAGTTTGTGCAAGCTTTCACTTTCTAGGCGGGGTTACTGTAAGCTGCAGCAGCATGGAGTGAGAGAAACAGGACGGCGAGCGATTGCAATGCAGCACTATACCGAGCTTCCATCCAACTTAAATAAGCTCTCCAAGTCTCCTTTCTAAAAATAACCATGTACTCCCCGTACTGCCTGACACAGGTAAATTGTCTTCTCTTATTTCATTGTTTGGGTAGCTACAGTGGGAACGCCGGGGTTTTCTCTTTTTTTTATAAATTGCGCTGACTCTCTCTATTATCCCCCATGTGTTTAGTAGTTGTGTTAGAGCGTCTTTCTTTAATGCGACTCACTGAAAGTTCTCAACCCTCCCGACGCTCGTCCCGTCTCGCGGCGCGTTTCGTCGCACGAAGCTTTCTCGTGCGTTTCCATCGCACATGGTTTTTGGAGAGAAAATGGCGCTTCTCCCGAAATGTATTTCATATTTTTTTTTTAAAGAAAAAAAGCAAGAAGGAGGGGAGCCCGTGAGAGGAGGAGATAGCGGAGCGATGGAACAGACAGAACGTGGAGTGGAGTTTAATAGTGCTGCTGTTAGGATTTTTCCAAAGTGGCGAGAGTCGCAGGGAGTTTTTTTGGCCGGTGAGAGGGGTGTGAGCCAGAGAGCAGGGGCGCACACCGCCGCCTTTAGGGCTGTTTTGATGTGGGACTGAGACCGGGAGATACGAAAGATTGGAGCCTGAGGTGTTTGTGTGTGTGTGTGTGAGACAGAGAGAGAGCGAGAGAGAGGGAGAGGGGGGAGTGTGTGCGTGCGTGCGCGCGCGCGCATGTGTGCGTAATTATAATTGAGGAAAGAGTGCGCGTCCTGCATGCACCTTCTGAAACAGTGGTTTTCTTCAGCTCTGCTGCGCATCTGTACTATTTCACAAGTTTTTGCACTTGAATGCAACACGTGACAGGGTTGATTTTAAATGTATGCGCATGTGCTTCTTTTTCCTCTTCATGACCTTGAACGCAGAGAGCTGCGTGCGGTGGTTTATCGTGTTGCAGTAAATACAAAGTCTAGGAAAGATTTTGAAAGTAAAATGAAGTCCTCTAACACGTCGCTGCAGGTAGTGACTGTTCGTTTTTAAACACGCTGCTTTTGATTCGGGTTTACAGTCCAAATTCTCAGGGCGGCTATTTCCTACATCTGCACAACGCACACATCATATTTGACTCGAGCTATTTTCATTGTTCCTTTGCTGCTATTGTAGATGTGAAGGAAATGATCAGTGTGAGGCAGAGTGATCATTAAGTAGCCATTTAAAACTTTATTTAAATCATTATTTGTGTGTGTGTGTGTGTGTGTGTGTGTGTGTGTGTGTGTGTGTGTGTGTGTGTGTGTGTGTGTGTGTGTGTGTGTGTGTGTGATGTATAGCCATGCAGTTAAATGACTCTCAGCACACTGCTTTTTTTGGGTTTAATACATTTTGGCTCTAGTTTATCTGTAATAGATGTTACATTTTTGTTGATTCTTGATTTATACTTTAATTTCTTCATTTAAAACAAATCAGCTTTATTCATATTCATTTAGCTGACATTCCACATGTACCAAACCTCCATTTTTATCCTGAAATCTTTCCCTAAAAGTAGAGCTTTCAGAACTCCATAAGTTCAGCTTCATGCAGTGCGCCACAGTTGGCTGGAGATAAATGTTACATTTCAGACTGTTTTTGCAGCTTCCCTCTCCACACTGTTAATCTGTATCTTTTCTAACCTCAGCCATGTTAAACTGTCATTATTTCTCTCACCAGAGTGTATTTTGCAAAGCCAAATAAAATCCAAAATTTCTAGTTCCACATGCCATCCTTCAAGCTTTCATTTCAACATCTCGAAGGTTTTTTGCAGGTATTTCCTTCACTGACCTCCCCGTGTTACAGCTGTACAGCTGCTGGATGTCTTACACCTATAAAGACAAACTTGTTTATCCCTCATTGGCTTCGGCTGACAGTGGACTGCCAGGGCTCCCGTTTGATGTGTAATTCATTCCTGATTTTTACAGTGGTTTTATTATTAAAAAGAGTTTTCCTCCTATCGTATGTGACTCTGCTACCAGAGGCTGAGAGGGATGTTCTGGGCTCCTCTCACGCGGGCACCAGTCATGTCTGGTTTCCATTTAAAAACATTAGTCGCTAGGATCATGATGCCAGCCTCTCGATGAGTCCAGAGAGGCAAAGAGAGAGTTTATTATTTTCCCATTTAGTTCTTCATTTTATTGAAGAACCTATTAAAGGCTACTTAGGGTGCTGACTTTAAGACTCGGATGGTGAAGCTGTATTGGTAATGGAAAGCATGTAGAAAGGGACTGGTTAAATAGAAGGGTTTATATATATATATATATATATATATATATATATATATATATATATATATATATATATTAATGCTGAAAAAAATATTCCACCATCAGATAATCTCTAAACAAAAGGAGCTTGTATTTACCAACATAAATTTGCCCTAATTCAAACTAAGTGGCAGCAGAAGCTCCTACAGACTAATGTAGCACACATGGTGCACATGATGGGAACTTACAGTATGTCTTTGACTGGGCATGAAAAGGGATAGAAGCTCATGTTGTATTTCTTGTCATTTTTTAAATAATTAGTAGCCTTATGTGTGTGCAAAAACAACTTCCCTCTCCGTGCAAACAACCTCCTCTCTCTTCACACACACGCACTTTCTCACACAGACACACACACAGACACACACACACGCATTCCCTTGCAGCTCCGTCTGCAGACAGAAAGGCACATTTTGTTTATTTAATTGCTGTTAATAATTAAGAAATCGAGCTTGGACCTCGGATATGGCAACACATGTAAACAATCGAATGAATTATTAACTGTGTGCTGGGATGTGACGGAGGCTGCGTGATGGAGGCAAATTACGGAGAGAGCCCCGAGAGGAGAGGAGTGTTTGCTGCGTGACTTCTGCTGTGTTTTAAAGAGTGACTTATCTGTACTTTTAATACATATTTATTTATACATTTAGCTGTTATTAGTTTATGATTAGTGCCTTTGCAATGCCTCTTGTATTTAATTTCTTATTTATTGAGGAAAAAAATAGAGGGCTTTTAGAGACTATAATGCACATGCTGCTCAAATTATGACATAATCTTGTTATTGCTAATCTTTTTTTTTTTTTAGAATTTATTTCACTTTTTTCCCCTGCTTTTCCCAAAGTCTTGAGTTCTCAGCAGGCCCCAATGATGCAGCACAAATCTTAAAAAACAAACATTTTGGGGAGGTGGGGGGTGGGGGATTCATTGCATTTCTTAATGTGTTGAAATCTTTTATGCAGCTCGTAATGTTGTCATCTCAGACTGTTTTCACTGGTGCGACATTTTAACTTATTCCTTCCCTCTGCCCCCTCTGCACGCCTGGACGCTGACCCCTGCTCTCCTCGCCTCTTAACACCCTCTCAACACTAAAGTATTACCCTACTCACCTTCTAAACAATGCCTTAGTGGTAAGTCCTGTTTAGTCCCTTTTTTATTCAGCATTAGGTGTCTGTGTTTTCTCTTTCTTTTTTAGTTCCTTTTTTTTTCCATCTTGAACAAAAAAAAAAAAGTTTTTCTGATCCTCCTCCTCCTGTAGGGCCGCTCGCTCTGACCTGCAGCTGGATTTATTATAGGAGCGTGCAGAAAAGAGGGAACCCGCTTATGTTGTTTTGCACACACTTAGCAAGAAGTATTTTCACATTACATATTTTTTTTATTCATTTTTAATCGATTTACTTATTTTTTATTAATTTTTTTGCTCTCACTAGAATACACCCTCTTTTTTTTTGGTGCAAACGAGCACGTAACGACCAAAATCTGGCCGCAGCTCCAACACTTTATGTGTCCTAAATTTATCAGTATCAGTAAAAACTGTTAACTTTCCCTTTTTCTTGCAGCATGAACGTCCTAATTATCAGACAGATCCTTTTCCATGACTTTAAAGAACTCTGTAGCATTTTTCCTGTGGGTCTGTTTTCTTAGTAGCCATAAGTCGCCTCTGCTTTGAGCTCACTGTGGCAGGCAGGCAGCTCCATGACTTATTGCTTTCTCCTCTCAGCCTGAAGCTCCACAGTTTTCCCTATCAGCTCTATATGTTTCTCTAAGAGGATGTATTATATTTTTCTTACGTCACCGCCAGTCGGTATCTGGCGTTATCAGACAGCAGTGCTTTCACTGAAAACAAAAGGAGTTCTTTAGAAGGGGGGAAAACATGATCACGTTTATTTTATGTGAACATCTGATTAAATAAATATATTCGCTATCTGGACTTTGAAGCATTAACTTTTACATTTACACAAATTTGGTGACCCCCACCCCCTTCATCCACTCCCTACACCTCCAGGCTGTCTCTCTGTCTCTTCCCATGGCCTGGAAAATGAGTTGGAACAGCTGTTCAGAGGATTAAAATCCGATGGAAGCGCAGTCTGAATAAACAGAAAATGCAGGATTTTTCAGAAATGAAATGAATGTGTGTGCCCAAGCGTCCACACAGGACATGCAAACATGCACCTGAAATTTTTGGTTGCCACCAGTCTGTATATCTTTACGCCAGCTAGGCCTGTGAGCGGTCATCACTGGGTTCATGTTTTCCAGCCAGATTGTATCTCTCCTATCCTTCACTCATCGCTGCAGTTTCACTTTAAAAAGCAAGTCCCAAAGTCAGTCAGTTAAGGATCGGTCTTCAATTACTCAGATAGGCGTATTTAATTATGTTATCACTGTGTGATCTGGTTGAGTTGCACATCGGTTTAATTGCCTTGATTCTATACACACACCCCTAGTGTAACCCAGTGAAGCCAAACAGCAAGAAGTTAACACATGTGGATTTTAGTGTGGAAAAGGAGACATGGCAGCCAGTAAAGCACTCTGCTTTTGGCCACCAGACAGAAAAATGAACTCATAGCTCATTTGATTGACAGGTAGGGCTGATCTGCTGTGCTCTCGTCTCCTACTTGTGTGCGCGCGTGTGTAATTGGAGTGCCGGACTGGCTGTGCTGGTTGTTTTGTGCTGTACAGGCGAAGCTGGATCCTTTCCCCTCTTCATGGGATACCAGGAGGTCATAATGTCAGACTGCCTGGGACACTGTGTTCCATTTATAACATGCAGCCAGTTACAGGCCAATCCGCCTCAAAACCACAACCGCTAAAAGGCTAAAGATCACACACACACATATCACTGCAAGGCTAAAACAAGCGGGGCGCTCTGATAAGATGTCACAGAACTCCAAATGTGATCTTTAAAAAAAAAAAAAAAATAGGTTGCATGATGTGGATTATTTACAGTAAAAGCATATGACTTCGAGGCTTATGAAGGTTTCTGTGATTCTTGTCAGTCATAAACGTTCTGTGTGACTGAGGGCCACCATGCGTCAGCATGCGCACATTTACTGCAGTTTTGTGCAAAGAAAATCACAGCTCTCTATGGTGGCGGAGACAAAGACAAGATGAGCCGGGCGCATTTTTGGCAGCGGGGAATATAGATTTGAATTAAGTAGCATGTAGTTTTTATCTCGAGCTGCATGCAGAGAGAGGCAGAACCAACTGCGTCTCATTCAATATCAGCACAGCTGTCCCAGCATCCGTGGAGAATGGATTCCTACTGCTATTGCCATGGGAGGCTCCAGCCAAGAAGAATGGGAGGATATCCAGTGTGTGCGCTTGTGTTTTAAAAGGAAGGCGAGGAGTGAGAGGGGAGAGGAATATGCTGGTGTGTCTGTGTGCACACATGTCTGTGTGTGTGTATGTGAGTGAGTGATTTTTGCATGTGTGTGTCATGTTGTCTCCACCCGCCTCACTTTTCCTCCGCTCATGTCACCTCTGGCATGGATTAGTCTCTGGCACAACCCTGGTAGTGCCGGCGGCCCCAGTGCGGTTCTGTGGTCGCCGATATGTTGTGCTGTTGCCATGGCTACTGAACACACACACACGGGTGCTAAATTACATAATTGAGCTAGAATATACAGAGGAACACAAAATACTTAGTGTACAATATGAGCAGAGAAAAGGGAAAAAGGAAAACCACCGAGACAAAGTGTTCCTTTACCAGATTATGAACCATGAGTTGAAAGCAGGCATGTATTGGTGAATATCTGAGAGCTTTGTCATAGCCTAACACATCAGTACAGCGTGTTCCTTCCTTTGATTTTGAGTCATAAATCTAAATAACAGTGCTGCCATTATGCGGATGTTTGGAACAACAGGCAGTTGAAGAAAAGGTGTTTGTGGTGGTTCACGTGCCTGCGTGTGTGTGTGTGTGTGTGTGTGAAAGACCAAAATGTGCCTTTGAGATGGGTGTGGTAGCTCGGGGTTTACACAAATACATCATTCACATATTTCCTTAAGTTCCCCTCATTCCCCTCTTCCCGAGCTTCAGACGGGCCTGATTGGATTGACAATACGCCACCAGTTCGGTCACAGCTGACTTACACTGGAGTGGCTTTAAACCTTTGAACTGGAAAAGTGGCACCTCAGCAAGTTAAAGACACCCCCACCACCAGGAATACCAGTTACATTGTAATAAAAAAAAAAAAAGAAAGAAAGAAAGAAAAAAATCAAACAATTACCTTCACTCTTTCAAGTTGCATATTCAACCTGAATTGGCTTCCATTCAAGCTGCGATGCCACAAACTCACACTTAAGGTGAGGAAAGGGGGGGTGGGGTTTAGCGGGAACATTTGGAAAACTTGTGATGATGTCAGTGTGGTTGTACTATTAAATATAGTTAGGGAAATTTTTGCCAAAGAAAGAACATGTTGTCTGTGATGCAAGAAATCAGTGACCCTGTGGATAGATGGACATCTCTAATTGGTGAAATCAGTATTTTAAAAATGGATGAAGTACCAGAGTTTAATTGTTAAACATTCCTGCCACCACCAACAGATTTGTTTGTGAGAAAAAAATACATAAATAAATAAATGAAATGGGATTCATGTGGGAAAATTGTCTCTGTTATACTTTGTCAGAGCTCGTTCTGGTGTGATTGGGCTGAGGTCCAGTGTGGGGGGCACACATCGAATCTTTCGATGTATTTGCCTGTGACTGCTGCAAAAACAGACTGGTAATCAAATTGTCAAGGATATGATTAAAATTTTACTTGATGTGAGAAAAATATTCAAAAGAGCCAAACTGTCTAAGGTCCAATATGGAGCACAACCTTTGTTTTTTGTTTTTCTGGCCTCAGGAGGAGCAGATGTTCAAACTTTGAACCTCTAACGGCGTGAAAAGGTTTGAATAGAAGCTTTACTGCAGTCATTTGTTTATTTCTCAGTCGTTAGTTTATAATTGCAAATCAATTTGACAATCATGCACGACATGTTTATGTCAACACTACAAAAGAAGTCCAGTAGCCAAAACTGTCACTGCTGTAAACGATTTTAGTCAATAAAGTCATGATGCAGATTGTGAAATGAAAAATGTTGTACATTTTTCAGTGTTTAGTTAGTTTTGTTTTGTGTCTAGAGCCACCGACGACCGTCAGAAACGTTTCTAAGCGTGCTTTGTTCTTGTGTTGAGTAAATTTGAACGACCGCCAGTATCAACACACGGCGCGAACGCTGACAGTAATTCATTCTCTGCTCTTTCTTTCTAATCAACAGCATTTCCGTAAAAGACAAGCTGAGTGATATTGAGGTTCTTTTGTGTTCCACAAAATGGAACCTAAAGGCCAAAACTTGCGAGCCGCCGTATGAGTCTGTCGCACGTCAACAGGAATAAATAGAGTTGTTGTTGCCGATCATTGATGGCCCACTCAAGGTCACTTCAGTGTGGGCAATCTGGGCATGTTGTTTGGCCTGTCCTGCCTGTCTGTCTGACCTACATCTCACTGCTCTGGCTAAATATATACAGTAGACCCCTCATTACAAAGCTTCCAGATTAATCTGGATGAAATCTGAGCACCGTTTCTCCCTCTGCGTGTTTGACTGCAGCCTCTCTTCACAGACTACCACAGGCTGACTTTCCATCCCATCCAGTCTCTCACACATTAATATTCAAAAACTAAAGAAATAAATCAAAATGGCAGATGCAGGCTTTCACACAAATATGGCGCATGCTTATGCGTTATCATCTTATGAATAAGACAAAAGTTACAAAAGCTTATATGGCCATATTTGGTCTGCCTAGAAACAACCCTCTACACGTACAGTACAGCATTTCTGTGAAGTCAGTCCTAATGGAGGCTACATGCTACGTTTTGTTGGGCTTCATGCCTAAAGCACCTGCACATACTTAATTAGGCACAGGTGTGCATTCTTTCAAAAAAAAAAAAGATTACACACATTACGACTCTGTTGCTACAGTAGAGTATTTACTGTATTTAATGGATGTAGTCACGCAGTCCTGTGAAATGAACTGCAATAACCCTTTAAGTGACCCCCTCACTTGTCATATCCAAGATGTTTATTTTGAAACACATGAATCTCATTTGACACTGTTGATTTTATAAAAGTGGGTATCCTACTTTATTTTTTGATAAACTGTTAAGTAAAATATTTCAATCCATCTTGCTTGGCAGACTATGTAAATGATTTATCTTTTATTTTTGGCTAGCTCGTTCAACCACTCACCTGTGGGCTTTAGCTATCAGTTCGAGCCATTTTTCTATTAGTTTTAGCTAATTGTTGTGTGCTACTGCCAAGGATTTAAAGAAACTGTTAAAACATATTGAAGAGTTTTGGTCTGAGGAATTGAATGTTGAAAGAGCACCTCATTAACATTAACTTATAGCTTAATAAAAGCTCATGAAACCACTTACTTTAAGCTAACAGCTTTAACTCCTGTATCAATAGCTTTCAGCTAACTGAACCGTCTCTGCCGCTGAGCATTTATCCGTTACTTTAAGCTTTCACAACCGCTATTTATTTTTATGTTAAGCCATTTGAACATTTTAAAATTACTTTTAGTTATTTGTTTCAACCCTTGAAACATTATTTTAGCTAAATGAACTGCAGTGTTCATTACATTTAACTAATTGCTTAAAATTCTCTGCTTACTTCCTAAATAGCTCTTATTACCCTGTGAAGAGTCACACATAGATATAAACAACATTTCTATTACTTCAAATTAATTGAGTTTTTCTAAATTCTTTCCATGTACCCCAGGGCACCTCCGGCTGTATGTGTAGGAAGCCAGCAAAACACATTTTTAGCTGTTAATCTTCAGTGTGTCTGTACTCCTTCCATCCATCCTTGTATCGCTAGGCTAAAGAGACATCTCTGCACACCTGGTAAAGCCTGGAGAGGTAATTCCAATAATTTGGTAACAAAGACTTCATCAGGCCACAGTTAATTAGGAAGCGGTGGCGGTGTCTGGGATGGAATGACATCACATGGTGATGATGTCATAGCATTAATCATCTTTTCACCACTTCTTTAGTTTCCCTTAGAGTAGAGGAGGGATAATAAGGCACTGATTGGCTCGTTGATTTTACCTCAAGTTTCCCAAGGCTTTCTTTTATAATCACTCTGCATTACCTCATGCTGTAGGGGAGGGAAATGATCGAGAGCTGGGTATGCCGATCCAGAGACCATGCAGGAGTGCAACTCGCTTCTTCTATTTAGCAGCCAAGGCCGTGAGCCCAGCGGTGATTATGTCCCAGGCTTTAACGTTACATCAACATTTCAGATGTACTTTTCTTCTATTCCGGGAACACGGCTTAAAGATTGTGATTGGGCTTACAAGGCATTTATTGGGTTAATGTTGGAGGGAAAATCTTTTCCTGTCTTGGGGGTGGGTGGAGGAACGTTGACGCTTGGAGGCTTATGAACCCGCAAGTCAAACAGTAATGAAAACAGTTGTGACCTGATTTCAAGAGCCGGGAAAAAAGACAGTGCAGAAGGGGGGGAATAAGAATTTTAAGATATAGACAAAGAATTGCAGAAAATATAGCAGACTGGCAGGGCTGTGTGCTTCTCTTACTTCTTTATTTGCCTTTCCTTTTCTTGCTTTCTTTCTTACTCACTTGCTCCCCTTCTTTTCTTTCTGCTACCTTCCCTCTGTTTTTGTGTATCTAATTTGGCCACCCCGTCCGGCAAGGAATAACTGTCACCCTAGGGAACAAAGCACTACAGCTTGCTCTTCAGAGCAGGAAGTTGGCACAGGGCCAAGGGTGGAAAACCTATACCCGGTTGCATAATATAACATATCTTTACCTCAGATGAACTCTGAGGAGGCCTGGCAGCTGTGAGCAAACAGAGCTGGAGGGCGGGAGTTTGTGTGTTATTAACTGACTCTGTTTGTGTGGAAGTGTCTGTGTATGTGTTGAGTATGAGTGCGTGCTCTATGCCTCTTGTAACTTGTGTTTGCTGGCCGGTGCTGCGTGCCCGAGGCTGTTTCGGACCCCCTTGACAGCGGAGCAGAGTACAGTAGAGTCAAATAGAGCCTTGTTGAAATAAGTAAGGAGTAGAGTAAAGTTGAGTAGAGGAGACCGAGGCCAAGGAGGGCTCAGGGTTAGACTCAAACACAACTCTGTGGCTTCTCCTTTTGGCTCAGGGAGCCAGTAACTACCATCTCAACTCCAGCTGCAGCATACTCTGGGAGGGAATTCAGATATAAACTTTCTGCTCTGTTTAGGCTCAGAGAAATAGCTTCAGGATTAGTGTGTGTTACATGGAAAGTTGTATATTTGACTGGAAAATTCAGTGCAGGATGAGGATTTCATGTCACTGCTAAAATATAAAACACAGATGGGCCAGATTTAACTTTACTCTGCGAGTTCATGGACAGTCCTCGCTCTTCAAACGCTCATTACGACAGCTTATAAATTCACTTTCCCGCTGCATTCAACTCATTGCCTTCCCTTTATTAAGATGTCACTCAGGTCTCGATATTCTTCTGAGCATTATTTTTATAGGAGGCATTTTTGTGTTGTAATGGCCTGAAGCCGAAATGGAGAAACAGTAGTGTGCGTTTGAGGGGCCGAGGAGGGAGACATCCTGAAAGCAGTCGCCTGTCTAATGTGTCAAGCTTCTGTCAGTCTACTCTACATCTCAAGAAAGGCCCAGTGAAACTTAAAACTGGCCTCATTACAGTCATCATCTGGAAAAAAGTGCAATCATCTCCGCCACCTGTGGAAAGCTGTGGTGGGGAAAAGTCTCTCGCAGGCCTTATGGACCTGTCTGCTGGAGTTGCATAGCGGTTCACAAACACGTTCCATCAGTTGTGTTATTTTGTTCCTTCCATCTGCACACCTGAATACAAATATATCAAGCCAGAGTAAAAACTCATACGGGGACCACAAATTGACTGTATATTGCCGCCAGGCTGTGGAGATTTATGATGAAAGTGAATAGGGATGGTGTGGGCGGAGATGCAGAGGTGCATATTATGGCGCCTTTTTTTTTTTTTTTTTTTTTCTTCTTGGAAGAGCTGAAGGTCTTGAGAATAGTATAGAGGAGTGCAACAACAGCAGTTATTTTCTTCTTTCATTTTTGAAAGATTATAGAAAGAAATGCAGCACAAAGAGAAAAGAGAGAAGAGAGGAAAATGGGCGGGAGTGAAAGAGGCCATAGTCTGTGTATTGTAAATACAGTAGGCTGGGGAGCATTCCATGTCTTTTTATTTTTTCTGCCAGCATGATTTGTTTGATTTACTCTCTATCAATCAGCGGAGGACGTATTTAAACGAACTTGAAGTATATTTGAGAAAGCTTCTTTATGGCTGTGGCTGTTTGTATTCTCCTTTTACTTTCCTTGGAAGCAGACCGTGATTAAAACAGACGATATAGGCGTATTGTGTTTCCTGGGGGACTGGAAGGAATGCAAATGCATCATAACCATATTATACTAGTTAGGAGTGCTGTGTGTTGCCAAGCCTCTGGATACAGGAGAGAGTAGACACAGTTACTCTAAAGAGTCCCGAATCCCACAACTGCAACAACAGGAGAGGATATTTGACACTGCTGGACTATATTTGACATTTCATAGTATACACACAGCTCTAAAGCCTACGCAGCATGAAAAGACAAAACTTAACGCAGGAAACCCCGAAAAAGTTTTGCTGCGTATATGTGCATGGTATATGTGCGCCGCAGAATCCATTTGGCATTTTTGTTGTGCGGGAAGCATGCTGCTGGTGGGACTTTGGCCTGCACAATCCCTTCTCTGTTAAAACAATGCGGCAGTTGTCCTCCCTAACCTAATTACTCCCTCCAGGGGGAGAAAGGCAACAGCACCAAATCCCATAGTTAGGAGCTCTGATCTGGGCCCTGCTGTAAGAAAAGGCCTCATTCATTTCCCTCCCTCCATCCAGCCACACATGCACAGACACACACAAACACTTTCTATTTTTCCCGGCGATTGGGTTCAGCCTGAAAGAAGCTAATAGTTCACTAATATGTCCTGATATTTCTTTTGATATGCTTTTTTTTTTCGTGTCATCGTAACTTCTAATGATACTGCTGATGCTGAGGAATGATGTCATTGCATGTAACGTTTGTGTGGTGTTGTAATGATATGCTGCCAGCTCGGTGTTAACCCTGTGAGGTGTAAGTCATCATCGGTGAGGACCCTAACCATATCAAAACATTGTACTTTTTCCCCCTTAAATTGATCTGCCAAGTCTTTTTGCTAAAAACAGGGATAAAAACAGACCAATGATCCATGTATATACTAAAAATTCTTTTGTAAAACTCAAGACTTGGGTCTGTATAGCACTAGCAAGAAATGTTTTATATATATATTACTGATGTAACATGTTTCCAGACTGAAATATGACTTACCAAATATACCAAAATCCTCCAAACTGGTTTTGCATGATACATCCAAAGTGAAAAGGATGCATCATTTACAAAATTTTAATTATTCTTGTTGCTTTTTTATTGTTATTAACATGTAATACTTAGAAGATAGAAGATAAGCAATTGGCAGGTTTATCGTATACATCAAAATACTTCATGTGTGTTTCTTTCTTCATTAAATACTTTCTAGGTTCATTAAATACTTGATGCACATTGAGGAGTGTAGATATAAAATAAATTGCTGAAAAATTACCTTTGCAAATGTTTATTGATGTAAAGTATTTTATAACAGCCCCTATTTATATTATTACAGCTGTGTAATGCCATAATATCATATGTAGTATGTGTATATAAATTGTCCTTCAAAGCTTTGCTTAGGTGATTACACCTTTGCCAAACATAGAAACAAGCTTAGTCTCATTATTATTGTTATCCGTGTTTGCTGTCGGAGTCATTTGTGGGAAGTAACCTTAAATATTGGCATGAACCTTGCCTTTCTAGCTCCACATCTATCCTTTGTTTTGCCTTTCTCACCCTCCCTAATCGCTCGCCTTTCGTCACTACCCGCCGTCACTCACTGGCACCGCATGGGCTTTTTAAAAAAAACTTTATTACAGCAACTTCAGACGAGGAAGTCCGCATAGGAAGAAGGGAAAGGGACGTGTGTGTTGGTGTGTAGTGGCATTCACCAAGAAAAGGAAAGGGTGTTAAAATCTTAATTCTCCCTCAACCAACCTGTTTGGGTATTGTTTATTTATCGCTCCTCTCTCAGGAAGATTAGAAAAGCCATTGTGTGGAGGCTTGGGAAATAATGCTTCTAAGTTTATATTTGGAGATTGTTGCAGTGCTGCGTTTTTGGTTTAGACTGCTGGGCTTTAGACGCCTTTGTTTGTTTATATGGAAAAGGACATTTTTTTTACTGAGATCAAGATTTCTCTTGCAGGGGAGACCTGTGCACTTACAAACGCATCATGCAAAAAAAAAAAAAAAATGTAGATTGCTGCTGAGCATTTAGTTGCATTTTTTTTTATTAAACAGTTATATTTACTGCATGGTTATTTCTTTGGAACCCACTTGGAACAAAAAGCTCAACAGACCACATGTCCCGGTGTTCTCAGGGCGTATAAGGAGACAGTAATGTTTGTGTACACATGCGTGTGTGTGTGTGTGTGTGTGTGTGCCTGGCCATGCAGTGTTTGTCATAGGTCCCAGCTCCTTTTCCTGTGGTGTGTGTGGGCTTGAATCGGTCCAGCTTGTGTGGACCCTTCGCCCTGTTTGTGCACCTCTCGACACTCGCCCTACGGCAGAAACAGAAGCTCTGCTTTAGCAGCGTAATCAGGGCTCTTCCTTCAGCCTGTCCAGCCTGCTTTATTAAACCTGTGACTGTCCTTTTATGCTGCCTTTTATTTGCCTCCCTTTATTTACCTACATATCATTTATTTATACTTAACAGATAAAAAAAAGTACTTTATGATTTCTGTCCTTAAATTCTCTCTGTTGCCTGATGTTTCTGCTCGCACCTTGCATCTTTCCAACTAATCTATTAACCTTTCCAGTTTATTTAGCCTCTTTGCCAACTTGTGAAACTGCCCTGTCAATGGCAGCCATGACTGACCTTCTCTTCAGTCACATATTTAACCCTTTCTTATTCATTCACTCACCAGACCCTAAATGGGTTTTCTGCTTTTTTTTGTTCACTTAAATTTAAACCCATCTTGATTTTTTTTCCCGTATGAACATAATCTCTTCAATGTGACCCTGCTAGATATACAGGGCAGCCCTCACTATGTACGTTTCTACAAATGTTTTAATGAATGGAAATGCAATGCGAAAAGCAGCGACTAATTGCTGGAAATAGATCCCCTATTCTTTCATTCTAATTTCTTTTTCTTTTTGCCCTCGTCTTCTTTGTCTTTATTGTATTCTTTTTGCCAGGAGATGTCCTCCTTTATCAGGGCTCGTACAGACACATACAACCACACCTCTGTCAAATATTCGCCCCTGGTTGGTGCTTTTTGCCCGCAGAGGGCACAAAACAAAGTGCGGCCTGCAAGCTCCACAATGAGCTTGTCTCTTCATTCAGCATCCATACATGCAGGACCTCAGACCATTGGGGTTTAATTAATAACTTATGGCCAAGGCTTAAGCTCAGTCACTTGGCTTATTACAAGTTAAAGATAATAAAGAATATATAGACAGGAGGCTGTTAGGGGGGTGCGCACAGACGTGGCGGGTGAGACAGTGGGGGTTGTGAGTTAGGGATGGCAGCAAAGCATTTGCATAAAGGGCAGGGCAGCATGCCCAATGGTGGAAAAGGTTGGCATCACGCCTTTCAGACTGGCAGAGAGGGAAGACTGGAGAGAGAGAGAGGGAGAAAGAGAGAAGGGGGGTGTAGTCAATAGTGCATCCCTTGTTCAGAAAGAGGAGGTCCCTAGCTGTTGGCAGGAGAGCAGGCTAAATCTCTGGTTTGATTGTGTGCTAGATTGCCCCTTTATTTGTCTGATTGCAAAGCGTTCAACACTGCATTAGTAGTGGGCTTTACTTTCCTGGAGCCTTTATTCAGGAGGGAGTTTTTCTGTCTTGGCCTGTTCTGTGATTGTCGCTCCACATATGTCTCAGAGTTTAGATTGTGTGCAATCAGCGCATCAGGCAGTTTGGGAAAGTTTCTGACCTGTCTGTTTTATCAAGCCTCTGCTCTTTATCCGCAAGCCTCCCGCTAAGGTTAACGACAATGTTGATTTAACTTGATGCCATATTCGGATGTGATTTCAAAGATAAATACAGACCGGAAGACAACTGCAGAGAGGCAAGCAGCGGCTTCTGTCTGTCTGTATGTGTGCGTCTCTTACCTTCTGCTTCTCAGAGCCACAACACTGCTGCTCCCTTCATGCCGTCTGTGGTTCTGGCGATGTGAAGGCAGCACGAAGTGAAAGGGACAACTATCTAGTGTAAGCATGTTATTTCTGTCCCCGAGTCCATAAGTGATGTGCACGGAGTCTGAACTTTCTCCACATCGCGCGCAGCCTGCGGTCATTATGACCACTAAGAGTGTGATGCCTGCAAACTCGCTGTGACCATAAACCTCAATAACCCTTTTCATTAGGCCTCTGTGGGAGCTAATTAGCAGTAGTCATGGGAAGTTACTGTCTACACAAGTAAACTGATTTTCCCTTAAATTTAAGCTAGAATCAAAGACAGTTGCTAACTGTCATTTCGGCTTTAATTTTGCCAGAAAAATATCTGAAGGAATTCAGCTAATAATGGATATGAAATGTGGACATATAGTCAGTATTAATGAGTGGTAAATTACTGCAAGCTTACACTGCGCAGCAAGCAGATAACTCAACATTTTCCACATGAGGCTGAATTTGTAGACAACAGGATGCACAAGACAGAAAAGTTCCTTCAGTGGTGCCGACAGCCATGAACAACAAGCTGTGTCGCTTAAATAAGAGCACAACACAACAAGCTCAAACTGTCCCCTTAAAGCAAAAGTCCAGCATTTAAAATCATAGTTAATTGAAAATTGTGAAACTTATTTTTTTATGTTAAAAAGGATGAGCTATGATTCACTGAATTCACGGGTACCTCGATATTATTTTATAGTGATAAAATAATTTCTTTGTAAAATATAAGTAACATACAAATACCTCATTTTTAAACTAGCACTTCCAACAATCACTAGATGTATATAGTGTAAAAAAAAATAATTATTTGCAAAGTATTTAGTAACTCCGTGCGTAAAAGTAGCCTAAAATGGATGCAGCTCAAATAAACTGCCTCAGAATTGCAAGTGTACTTTGTGTCTTGTATAGATATTAATTTCCTTACATAGTCGCTTATTTTAAAATATTTCTGAATGCTTCCAAAACTGCAATTCCAACAAAGCGCTGAAGCAAGATAATACAGAATGCATTATATCTGATAGTGACATTTAAATGACTCAATACAGCTCTCAGCTGCTCATATAAACTATTACTTTAAGTGGTTGAGTTGTGTAGAAATAGGTTCCTAAAGTGCAGTAATTCAGTAAAAAGCAACTGATGGCGTTTACCTAATGACTGCACTTCGGTCAAAACTGAAGGTATTTGCATTTCAGTTGCATGTTACTAAAATAATTTTAAACCGCTAGATTGCAGAGAGGAATAATTGGCTCTATTTAACAGTCACTGAAATTTCCTTACATATGATCACCCCTCACACCAACAGGAAGTCATTTTGTCTGTAATTTTACTAAATTTTCTCCGAACTGGTGTAAAGAGTATTTCAGTTGCCAGCCTGTATCTGGTACTGTTACCATTACTCCACACAGACCCGTGTGAAATAAAAAACAGCCTCACATCCATTTGGTGCACAAAAAGTAACTTTTACACTTGTTTCACATAGAAAATGTGTTTATGAGGAGGAGGTTAGAGTCACAATATGCTTTTTACAGTAGAGACTTTACAATGAAATGTACGAGGCTTCGTTTCCCAGCAGTACTCAGCTGCACCGTCACCAGTTGTTTATACATTTCAGAAATAATAATGCAATATGTAAAATTCTGGTGCATAACAGTATTTATAGAGTTCATGTAATTACTAAATATTGATAATAATAGTTCTGCTTTAAAAAGATTTAGAAAAGATTTTAATTTATTCTTCTATTGTTGTACAATAAAGCCCTTCAGTATGCTGTAGACTTTGTCCCATATCACTCATAGAATATGAGGAAGGAATCTTTTAATAGCAGCCATTAACAAAGGAAATGATGACAGCAATGAAAACCAATTTAAATTTTCATATATGTATTTGATTCTTGGTTTAAGGCAGACTTAGAAATGATGAAATTATCCTGCGAAGCTACCAAAGAGGAAAACCTGTAAAAACGGGATATTTCTAGGATGTGATCGTCTATGATCCAGTCGTTACTGAATCTGAATTATAATGGAACATCACATATTCCAGTATATGATATAAAATCTGACACCAGCCAAAGGCGTTGATGAGTCGCTGTGCCTGCTCGTAAATCCACATGAACCCAAACACCGTGCACCTGGTGAAGGGAGGGTGGAGCCTCGGATCTTTACAGGAGCATTTTCCAAACACCAGAAATCGGGAATAAATTGCTGTGTCAGTTTCAGAAAAAAATCCAGGTGATGTTTTAAATCTCCTCCGGCGTAAGAACACCACGGGGTTTACCTTCAAACGGGCAACAAACAGCAGCGTCTCGGTTTGCAAGCACAATCGCGTTGTTTCAGCTCACTTTCTTCTCCCAGCAGTGTGTGAAAGGCTGACTTTGGCATTTCACACTCATCTCCTTTGAAAAGAGGAGTAAAGCCCTACAGCTTTGCTAAGCGGCAAGTTAACACATGAACCTGAAGATCCCTTTCATTTCGGGCCATGTTGAAATTTTAATTCCAAATGCAAAGGGATCTTTTCATGAGACAGGTTATGGTGTAACATCCCTCTGCTTTAAGCCTATTGATAAATCAGTGTGCTTGTAATTCTCTGTGATGTATGTCAACCAGACTGTCTAGATCAAAGATAAATGCGGCGTATGGCGATGGCTACCAGCGCCTGGCTGCCTATAGACTGTTCAAATGATATATCTCACTTCTAGCCTGCTCATCAAAAATGTATCACCTTCCATCAAACCAAAATAGGAATGTGGGATCAAAGAGAATGAATTTCCTAAATGCATTTCTTTGTTGCAGGCCAGGCACGACGTGTTTACCGATTACAGAGCTGGTTTTTACCAGAGTAGGAAATTAACACTCGCCACCAGCCAAATGCTGCTAAAAGCTGGCCGTGGTTTGTGAGTTTGTCTCCACTACCAGCCACTTTGGCAGCTTTTTTATTTGGATCTTGGGGAAATTGTGAGAATTAGCTGGTGCGGTTCTTTTTTTTTTTTAATAAGGGGTGAAGCAAAAACAACAAAATGAAGGCATAATGTCTTAGTCTGGTCAGTAGTATCACCGTCACTGGCTGCAGCGTGAGCAGCATAGTCTGTTGGCTGGCACAGTGAGAAAACACTCAGTCACGGCTGTTGTGGTGGTGCTGAGTCGGCCTGTCCCAGCACGGTTAGTCACTCACGCGTACATGTTAGTGAGATGCAGGGCGGTTTCTTCATCCAACATTCTTTTCTAGACAGGAAAGAGGTTTTGGAGCGTGTGATTGCGTGTGCATTAATTCATGCCTGAAGCTCCAGGCTGCAGAGATGTCATGATTTCACAGGTGAGACCAGAGTGTGACATCACCACAATCCGCATGCCTCCGAGCAGGCTGATTACTATCACCACATATGTCACACGGCGGAGTTTATTCCACCACTCCTCTCTCCTCGATACCGACACCATCATCCAAGTACATCTGCATGTCTCGACTTGTGTTATAACACCTCAAAAACAAAATATTGTTTTATAAACTCTGTGCTCAGAACTCTCCAAAACCAAATGGCCTCGAGTCATCTGCTTCAACGCTTACAGATGAGGTGTCTTTGTGTGCTCTTCGTGTGTATTCGCATTCAGTCTGCGCTGCGCGGTTTCATTTGAACTTCAACGTTAATGTAAATGTCGAGGTTCCAAAGGGTCCGGGACCGCTTTGCAGTGCAATCCAGGCAAGCGGAGCAGCTTTTTTGTGGGACAGGAATGTGCCGTGCGTGCCTCTTCTTCTCTTCAGCTGCCCCCCCATTCCACCCTACCCCACCCCGGGCACGTTAGCACGCAGCCACCGCAAATTGCTTGCAGATTTTTCACACATAGTAACGTGCTGGTTTGTAAACTCAGATAAGTGCAACCAATGCACGGCGCTGAGCTCCACGGATCTCCACGCATCGCTTGCTCGCCACAGAAACAGAATATAGGGTGATCTGAGGTACCCCCTTATTTTAAATGCAGTGTAATCCCCCCCAAACACACCGCTGGCTGTTTATAATGATTAATAGGAATGATTACTTTGGATGATAACAGTGGAGGGTCATGCAGCAGGTCATATTATTACAGTACAAAACAGCAAGCTAAGGACGAGATGCTTTCTGTGGCATCAGGGAAACAGTTTCTTTACACTTTAGCACCAATTTGTGACATTTTAAAGCAGCTAGAATAATCCAGGTGCATTCCTGCTTCCTTTACTGACTGAATGCACACCTGACTGCCTTATCCTCACTCTCACAGGCCTGTAACATCTTTGCACTCTAAAGTAAATGACTGAATCTCCTCTGTGTCCCTCCTAACCCTTTTCTCCTCCAACACCTTCCTCACGCCCTGGCTCTCTGTCAGCCAGGGGTCAGGGGGAACCGGTGTCAGGCTTCGTCCGGGTCAGGGACGCTCAGGTGGTCAGGAGAGGACACAGGCGAGCCCAACCAGCACAGAGCTTCCCCCCTAATGAAGGACCAGGCAGCTGGAAGGCCCTCGGGTTGTGCACGCTGCTGGCTTAATTGGCCTAATGAGATGCAGAGTAGCCTCAGCGAGGTCAGGTGCCACATGATGGAAGGACCTGCTGCTGGGTTCAGAAAGAGGCAGAGAGTTTTATCAGCCTGACTTTTGTAGGTCTTACGTGAAAGTTGCGCGATGTAGACGAGCCACGCTCACATTCCGGGCATGGCGAAGGGTTGGAATTATTTTGATGAAACACTTTGTTTGTTAAACAAAATTCAAGCCAGAGATTTATCATAACAAAAAAAGAAATGGAGAAAAAAATATATGCATATCATTCTGCCAGAGTTTTGATTATTTGGCTGTAGGATCTGGACTTTAGTGCAAAGCTCACTTTCACCGCCATCATTTCTTGGAAAAGTTGTGTGGCTAAAATCTAAATTTGACACTTCTAATTGCTGTGCTACTTTTAATTGCATGCATTCAACCTGTTTTTGTTTAAGGATGGGAAAGAAAATTGTGAATGTGCAGGACGGCCTTCGGCTACATGATTGATTGAGTCTTGATTTAGTCTTTTTTTTGGCAGCCACATACAAAGATACAAATACTCAGAACTGATATATTTTCTGAGGTGCTGACGGTGGCTGAAAAAATGCAAAAAAAGAAGAAGAAAAACTCATTTAGATGGAGATTAGATTAGACTAAATTAAATAGAACAGTGATAATATCTTTTGGATGTTTTTGTCAATAAACTGTTAATTATTAATGCATTATATGGCCCAATAAGTGGATTATTATAAGATTGTTTTTAAAGGAAAATTAATATTTAAAAAAAAATACGGATATCAGTGATCTTAAATGATGGGATCCTCCATTGTTTATTCAAATGGAGCTTTAAATGCAAAGGCGCGCTAATGAATCAAAGGGTGGGATTTTTTTTCACAGTAAAGAGCCTTTTCTGTCCGCACTCAAAGAGTTAATCTGAAGTTGGCAGCCAACTCCTCTCAGTCTCCGTCAGACGTGCTGAGAATTGAAAAATAAAGGACTTAAAAATCATTTCTTTTGTCTCGTCATAGACCGCATTCAGCTGTGGCTTTTATGCGGAAGATTTATTGATTTTTATTTATTTAAGTTTGAAAATAAAGTTGACGCCTTTGCGACTGAAGCTGTGCTCTTTGGTTGAAGATACAATAAGAGCCGTCACGCAGTCCAACATTTGAGTTTATTTAGGGTTAGCGATTTTAAGTGGGCCAAGCGCTTCTTTTGATATACGATAATTGAAAAGCTAATTTAAAGAATAAGACTTTCTTGAATGCTTTAATGAGGGGAAAGCTGCGCTGAATTGCATATGCTGAACTGTCTCCCGGGTCACGCAGGGCCTCGCTGGCACTGCATTTCCCTGACAGACTACATTTTAAATACATATCTGCGCGTGTTTCAGGGTCTCCTCTCTCGGTATTAATTGACGTCGGGGTTTCGGTAACGGTGTAGCGCAAATGTGTCGCTTGCGGGGGATATGCCAGGCCTTCTCCAGATTTCTTTTTTTTTTCTTCTTCTTCTTCTTCTTAATTTCCATGTTTTTTTCCTGGCAGAGTCCGTCGGTGATATCTTCACTCTATTATTTATTTATTTAAACATCCATATTTTAAGTGGCCTTTGACGACAGAGAAGAAGAAGAAAGTGATGGCGCATTTTTAATTGTTTTGGCTGAGGGTTTTTTTTTTTTTTTTGGTCTTATTAATGGGGCCTGGGTGGGTTTTGAGCCAGAGAAACATGTTGGTTAGAGAATAAGCCATGCCTTTAATTGGATGAATATCGGTCTGTTCGTGAAACTCGCTGAGGGATAGTTTGTCCCTTTTACAGGCAGCTGTTTGGTCACAGCAGCGGCTTTTTTTGGGGAGGGGGACGATAATGAGGTGAAACGACGCAAACTGGTATGTTTAAAGCTGAGCATGCATTTCGTATTCATGTATTTTAAATTAATAATAATAACGATAATAAAATAAAATACCTCACTGAGTAAACCCAGTCACCTCCGACTGCTAATTGATAATAGGCTAATAATTAAGGCTAAAGGCCACGCGCATGTGGCCTTAATTTAATTTCCGGGTAAGAAGATTAACCCTGAGACACTTTTCCATGATGGGTTTATGCCGCTTCGATAGCTCTAAATAAGCATATAGGCTCTTCCAACACAGCAACTTGAGCATTACCCAATATAGGCGTAATGTGGAGCAGCAGATAGTGCAGACATGCAAATCTAAAGCAGGGTCTAGCTCACCCACGAAGAGTTTTCATCCCCCCCCCACAGATCTGGCAGTTTGAGAGAATCTGCAGAACAGTTTTCTTCCTGGAAAATAAATATAAGGTTTTTTTTCTGAAAAGTGAAAAGTAAATAGCATAGCTAAGAGAAAATGACTTAAAAATCCTTGTAGTCAAATTTCACTGACATTTGAATGGTGGTTTATTTGCATTTTGGCAGGGTCACCCAGAAAAGCTTAATTCACACAGAAAAGCAGCCACGCTGGAAAATACATTCAAGTGTCAGTTATCTTCTCCTGCTACAGTAAGTTTCTGCAGGTGGTGATGGATGCAAATATGTTTGACAGTGATGCCACACACACACACATGCCACAGCGAGCTTCCTTTGTTGCATTATCTAACCATACATCAAACCTTTGGCTGATTGGAGATGAATGTGGAGGTGTGCTGTCCTTCACTGTGTTAGCAGATGATGGGTGAGACCCAGTGCTTCATTATGGGTTGTGGTGATGGAGCTGAAACGCACTGCTGTGTGGAGGATGTTTGGTAGTGACAGAATGATGGTATCTTAGCACCGTTTACAGTCTGTGGGCCTCTTTTTTTTGCATGTGCAATTTCTCATGTTATCATTTAAAGGCTTTCTAGAAGTTAAAGTTGGCTAATCTTGGTGTTTTTCAGGCGTTTCTGCTGCAACTGGAACGTCACCAAACCGAGGAATATATGAATTTAAATAATTGCTTAAAGCACTTATTTAAGACTGGAACTAGCATTTATTTCCATTTGATTTTGTCTGTTAAGACCCATAAATTTGTGCAAAATGACCATTAAAATATACTTATTTTTATACTGCTTGTATTCCCCAACCTCACACACTTGTAATTAACTGTAATATCATATACAACAAACAAAAGCATCCAGTTCTTATTTTTAAAAAGATGAGCTCAGGCGTTTATTGTTTGAAAGGTGACTGCTTCTACTTCCGTTCCTATTTATCCACACATTCTTGTTCTTTACATTTTTTGACTCCATCTGAATGTGGTGCTAGTCCATTTTCTCAGTTTTATTGCAGGGGATTTGGAGTCTCTGCTCTTGGTCTGTGATTCAGCAGCACTTGCACCTTCCCACTATCTGTCTGCTGAGCAGGTGCAGCCCTGACTGACACTCATTTAGAGCAGGAACTAGTGATTATTTCCATTTGATTTTGTCTTTTAAATGCCAAAACCTCGTCTCAAAATTTAGTTTTAATATCATCTGTGACAAAGAAATGTATCAAAGTCCTATTTTTGAGCTTAAACCAGGAAATATCTGACAGTTTTGCTTCAAGGTGGCTGTTTCCAGATAATTTCCCATTCATTCATCAGCTAATCTTTTAAAGTCTGCACACATCCCTCTTGCTATGATTGCTGACTCTGTCTGACTGCGGTACAAGTCTCTTGATGCCATTTTCTAGGTTTTATTGCATTGGTCTATGATTCAGCACCACTTGCACCTTAGCTCTAGCTGCCTGCCAAGCAGATGTAGCCCTGAATGACATGCTTTACGATGAGGCAACACAGCAGTCATCTCCGCTCCGGTACCAAACTGCCGAAACCTCCCAGGGGGGTTCAGGAGGATGTGCGGAGCCGATTTGGGCTCTGGGATTTCATGGGAGACATTGACACTCTTCTTCGTGCTCGCCGTGCTGCTTAAAAAAAAAACCCAGCTGAGGCGAATTCTGGTTCCTCGGCTGCCTTCACCCCCCCCTTTAAATTCTGTAACAATTTCTGTATTTGTGCCTCTAAATCATCTCGTCATTCATTTTCTGAGTGTGCAGCGAGAGGAGGAGTGTGCCTGCCCGGGTTTGTTTCTCCCTCTTTGTTTGCTGTGGTAAACCCATGAGCAGCTGCCGGTGGTGGGGTCTGGAGGGATTCTGAAGCTGTGTGTCCTCTCTCTCGCTTTGCCATCCTCTGCCAAGGTGGCATTATGCGAGCAGAGAAAGGGGTAGAGGGAGAGGGAGACTGAGAGAGAGGGAGAGACACAGAGGAGGTGAGGGCGGTGGGGTGAGAGGGAGACGAAGCGGTGGCGGCCATAGTAAAGATGGAGGCAGGCTGAGGGCTGTGGGGATTGGTGCAGGAGAAGACTTGCTCCCCTGAACTTTGCCTCCGTGTCAGAGAGGAACTTGTCGATTTGGCAGATTGTGCAGCATCGGACAGGGCTGCGCGCTCCCTTACACTCCCACCTGCTCCCCCACCCCCACCCCACCCCCTCTTCTCGCTCACTCACTCCCTCTCCTTCTCATTGCCACTACACCCCCCCCCCCCCTCCCCTTCCCACCCTCTCTCCTCTTTCTCTTTTCCCTCCCTTTCAGCTCTTGAAGCTAACGCATTGGCTGGGCTACAGGCATCTTGTTGCCAAATAGGTGGGCCCTACTCGTGTTGGCAAAGGCTCAAGCAATGGTTAGGGAAAGAACGCGGAGAGGACGAGAGACGGCGAGCGAGAAAGAGAAAGAGAGAGAGTTGGAGAGAAAAGGGGAAAAAAGAAGCAGCACTCGGCTTTGCCAGCGGTCGTATGCGCTCATCCAACATTGATTCGGCTCTCTATTTTTTTTTTCCTCCCTATTCTGTGCTCTGCTCTCCCTGGCCCCCCCATCTGTGTGCGTGTGTGTGTGTGTTTGAGAGAGAGGGAGTGTGTGTGTGTGCGTGTGTGTGTGAGTCTTGTGCCAGGCCCAGGGATCAGAACAGACACCACTACCAATTACGTTTTGCCAAGGATTTTTTTTTCCAAGGTTCATTTTTTAAATTTTTTTGGAACTCACAAAGGACTGTTTTTTTTTTGTTTGTTTGTTTTGTTTTGTTTTTAAGTGCATTTATTCTTGTTGAAGTTTTTTTCTAACATTTTTATTTTTTACCTGTTCATTAGTTTTTTTTGCTACAACTTTTTATCCGTCTTTCTTTGGCGTGTCATTTTTGGCTTTCGTCTCGAGAACTGCTGGCTCGGGTCCTGCTGCAGGACTCCCTTAAAATCTTTTTTGCGTTTTAAACTTGAGCCCACCGTTTCTACTGAGCAGCGTATTCTGCAATTTTTTTAAATTACAACCCTCCCCACCCACCCCAAGTTTTTTTTTCTTTTTTTTTTTTTTTTTTCATCTGCTAATTCTCCACACCCTGCCAAACCAGCACTTGCTTTACATTGGGGAGCGCGGGAGGAAAGAAAAAAAAAAGCTGGTGCAGGAGATTTTTTTTTCACTTTAAACGCTGTGCCAAATTTATGATGAGAGTGCAAAATGGTAACTACCAGGCCGTCTGTCTTCCTCTAGCAGTGTGGTTTTCTGTGGTGATTTCTGTCTGCTTTCAGTTTGTTGTGGAAATGTGAGTCTGGTTGGAGCTCCCTTGCATGGTAGCACAGATAGGAAATGGTATGGCTGATCTTTTAGCGGCACATTTCAACAGTGGTCTAGTGGCGGCAAAGCTTGGCGGTGGTGAGCGACCGGTGTGTGGCAACCCTGGCACAGGAACGCTGTGGCGAGATCTGGGCTTTGTTGCCCAGAGATATGTAGTGAAGGTATTATGGTACAGCAGAATAACTTCTCTTTTTGCAGCAGAAAAGTGGGAGCGCAACTTGGCTCAGTTTTTCGTCTGAATTCATGCACTGTGCTCTTTTTTTTAATTTTTAGTGTATTAAATGTTTTGTTTTTGAAAAGGATGCTTTGCATTATAGCTTTGCATGTTACAGTAATGATTAATTTTCCTGTTTTTGCTGCATGCCTGCATGCTTAATTTTTATTTGAATCAGACTGTCAAAAAAAGAAAATATTTAAACATTTTAATGACATTTATATGAATAGATTTTGATATGTATTATTAAACACTGTGATTTAAATTTATATGAATTGATAATCAGAATTTTCATTATTTCGACAATAATATTTAGTATTATTATACATTATTGTATTTTCTTTAAAAATTCTAAATGTTTTACCAATTTTAATTTTAACTCTTTTTTTCAATTAAAGCACTTTTTTTCCAGCCTCCTAACGCCGCATCTTTTTTCTCTCTCATCAGGATGAATTTCATCCCTTCATTGAGGCCCTCCTCCCCCATGTCCGTGCCTTCTCCTACACCTGGTTCAACCTGCAGGCCCGTAAACGCAAGTACTTCAAGAAGCACGAAAAGAGGATGACCAAGGACGAGGAGCGCGCGGTGAAGGATGAGCTGCTGGGGGAGAAGCCAGAGATCAAGCAGAAGTGGGCCTCGCGCCTGCTGGCCAAGCTCCGCAAGGACATCCGGCCCGAGTTCCGCGAGGACTTTGTGCTCACCATCACGGGGAAGAAGCCCCCCTGCTGTGTGCTGTCCAACCCCGACCAGAAGGGCAAGATCCGCCGCATCGACTGCCTCCGCCAGGCCGACAAGGTGTGGAGGCTGGACCTGGTGATGGTCATCCTGTTTAAGGGCAGCCCCCTGGAGAGCACGGACGGCGAGCGGCTGGTCAAGTCGCCCCAGTGCTCCAACCACGGCCTGTGTGTCCAGCCGCATCACATTGGGGTGACAGTCAAGGAGCTGGATCTCTACCTGGCCTACTTCGTCCACACACCAGGTATGTGGTACCCAAAGAAGAACCTTTTTCTCCCCTTCATGTGGTTATTATACACACACAGATACACACACACACATGCATGTGCATGCACACGCACGCATACACACAGGTCATGTGTTTTGTCACACACTCTTTGGCATGTAAGTCACAGATTAGACCCTGCCCTCCACTATGTACCAAGCTGATCCGGTGCCAGGCTTTGATAAACCCAGTCAGGACTAAGATAAAGACCACGTCTTGATATTTAAAGGGACAGTCTGCACATATCCTAAAAAAAAGTTCTCCTTTCACTGTTTCTATCTGGTTTAAAGAGATTCAGAGAATCTGACAGTCAGGCTTAAAACCTGTGTTTACCTAGAGATATGTTTGCATTGGTACATTTGTTCAAGTATTTGTGCGCAAATTTGTCTAAATCCAAATGTGCATGTTTTTCAGTGCCATCTGTAAACAAAAGCATCTGCAAACCTGTTTATCTGTGTGTGCACGCATGTGCACACGTGTGCGCGTGACAGGCACTTTGTCATGTGTCTATAATCCATGTGTGTTGTGAGGTTGTTGTGTATCAGTAGCAGTGTGGTGTGTTTGTGGGCTTCTTTTGTGTGTGTGTGTGTGTGTGTGTGTGTGTGTGTGTGTGTGTGTGTGTGTGTGTGTGTGTGTGTGTGTTTGTGGTGGTCTGGAGAGTGCAGTGACAGCTGGCCCAGTCCCAGGTAGTTTAGGAGGCAGAGAGAGAGTCAGCCTGTCTGCAGCCTCAGCCGCCTTAGCCTAACGCCACACTCTCCACACACACGCACACACACACACACACAAAACCACACACACACACACACACTCAAGTGGACACACTCTCACACACAGGAGCTCTCGATCAAACACCCAGGCTGCGCCGTGCGTTGTTCCTCTGAGCGAACCAATCTCACACACAAACACACACACACACACACACACACACACGTTTGTGTTTACAGCAGCGAGCTGTTTTGCGTTTCATATCCACCACACGTGTTTTCTGCTGTGATCGTGAAGTTGAAATAGAGGCAGTAAAAATATTTTGGTGCAGTGGGTATACAAAGCCACATGTATACTTTTGTGAGGGTAGTGATCCAAGCTGTGAAATATAATATTTGGATGCCTCATTTTGTCACATTCGACAGTTATAATTATTTATACTTAATTTCATTTCTTACTTAATTTTAGGAATGCAAATCCAGTTTGGTAAATAAATAGCAGCAAATGCTGATAGAGATACGGAATTATTAAAAATGTTTTAGCTACTTTTGCGGAAAATAGAAACACTTAAAACAAGAAAATAATTTTTTACTTCAAGCAAATTAAATTCCATTTAATTCCTGTGGTGTTACTGCAGTGGAGATCTGATGTACCTGAAGCTTAATTTTCACGACACAGGTGAATCTAGATTGTTCTTTGATTTGTGTTGATGTCATGTGCTTCTGTTTAAAAATGTGCAATCATGTCTTTAATAGAATATAATTTAAAAAAAAAGCGATTGCTATACACAGTGTGTAATAGTAGCACTCATACTGTAGATGCCTGAAATGTACTGTATGATTTATAGTGTAATTTAGGCTAATGTATTCATAATTGAAGCCCAGCTTTACCACTGTTAGCTGTGATTACAGTTTCAGCCATATTCAGAATTTGATACATTGTATTTTATATATTTTATCACTTCTCATGTTTCCATCAGGTGATTGCAGGTGTAAACACAGACTATTTCATCACACACACACACACACACACACACACACACACACACACACACACACACACACACACACACACACAGTGACTCTCCCCTTCTTCAGCCATTTCCTATTATCCTGGGCTGTGCTGTCTCACCACAGACTGGCATACAGTTACAGGGCCTTAATTCTTCTCCTTGGCAGGGAGGTGCAGCGTTCCTCTGTGACAGAATCCCCCATGCCAGGCTCCTTTCAGCCCAGTGTGTAACTCTGCTTGAGTTTTGCGGGGCCTCCGTGAGCGCCTCTTCCTGTTCCACAATGTGGCGTGGCAAACCGCAGCTCAGATTAGCTCCCAGCGCAGCCTGGTGCTCTTCAGAGTTTTTTTTTTCCCCCCAACTCTGTGCCAGAATCCAGCAGCCGCTCGCCCTCATCGATACGATGCACTAGCCCTCCTTCTTTCTGCCCTTTGTGCAGTTTGTATTTCACATTTTTTCTCTCCATGGCATTTTTTTTTCTAATCTCTATTTTTATTAATTAGGAAAAGGCTCATGTTCCACCAGAAATAAAATGTTGTTCATTTTTGTGCTTATATTTAAAATAAAAAAAAATTTAAAAAGCCAAATGGTTTGTACTGGGTCCACTGCTGTATGTGAAAGCAGCCTGCACTGCTTTTTCTCTGCAGCACCTTGCACAAACAACTAGACAAGAGTGGAGAGAATGTAGGGGAATAACTAAAATAAAAAAACATCCACCTTTTGTAAGTGCTGTTTTTCCAGGAGGCTCTCGTGGGTTAACCAGAGGACAGGCCGACAGTAGCTCCATTCTAACCTTTGGGGTGGCAGCGTTACAGTTTTATTCTTAGCTCCCCTTTCCAGGGTGTCTGTGTCTTGCGGAAGCTATCAGTTGCTGGGCCTGATGATTGGACCGCAGCCGTCTCACCCAGCTTGTCCCCGCCGTCGTGTTTCAGCTCTCTCGTCCCCGCTGATGTCACTGTCGCCAGCTGTAAGGGGGGGGGTATCTGCTTTCAAGCGGCGTGATTGACACACACATGCACTAACCCCCTCCTCTGTTTCTGCTTCCCCACAGTACAGTATGTGTCTGTTTTTGTCCAATTATAGACTTCGGCCCTCACAGGCGGGGCAGGGACAGATCAAAGCTGATGGACTCTGATCTGCACTTCTGCACCGCAGCTGCAGAGCAAGGTCCCACTAATAACAAAACGAGCCTGATCATTTTCTTTTTGACAAGTACCTGCCTACACACAAATGCAGAGCATGACATAATTGTCGCGCTCTGATGAGAGTCGATCCCAAAAGTGGTTAATTTTCTTTTCACTGATTCTGCTGCATTTGATGGCAGCAATAATGGTTCAGGGATGTGGAGGAAGTGAGGGAGATCGGGGGATGAGGAAGAGGTGGGGTGGTGGGTCTGATCTCATCTTTGATCACATGTCTGTCGAAAAGCAAAGTCTGGCTCACCAGTTGGGCGCTGCGGGCCGTCCTCCACCTAGAGACACCCGGCTCAGGTCATGTTTTTTCGAGCGACGTGTTCCATATTTGTCCGTCTGATGAGGCTGCACAGTTCCAGCATTAGTCATGTTTGGAGCCCGAGCAGCCTCATACGGCTTTCATTACTTGTGCTGTTATGATAAAAAGATGTTTCTGCAAGTGCAGCCTCCATATCTGGTCTCTGTGCTGGAGACAGACAGACCAGAGAGGTGCCTGGGCCAGGTCCGAAAGCCAACTGTGTGTGCCAGACAGCGCCGTATCTCCATGCTGCTATGGCGCAAATACAAAACTGACACGTTCATTTACCCATCAGTGTGTCTTTGTGTGTCGTCGCGACATTACAAATGACCAAGAGAATCTCTTTTAATAGAGACAAACAAAGAGACAGACAGCCAGACTGAGAGACTTAACGCCTCCACGTCATGCTAAATCCATCAAACACATCTTATCGGCTTTGCCCAATATCCTGAGCTTCAAAAAGGAGGTAAAATTATCAGATGCGGTTACATAATAAAGAAAAAACAAACAGAACAGAGTGGGGTTTGTGTTATTACATACAAGCTCGGTCTATAGAGGCAGTCTGCTGAATATTAAAGCAGAACTAGCAGTCATGTAATGTTTGTAGAAGCAGAAGAAAAACAGGCACAATGGCTAAAAGGGGAAAAAAAAATAAAAATACTGTCTTCTCTTCCTTGGGTATGTGTGTCGTGCCTAACACAGATTTCTGGACGGAGAGCAGAATTGTGCTCCAGTGTTCTGGCACCGCTCCGTAACCCAGGCCGATGGAGGAACAGAGAGCGTCGGCGCCGAGGGAGCCGCATTCACATGGTGTGAAAAACACCGCCGCTCCGACACGTTCAACGGAAACTTTCTTACGCTCTGTTGCCATTTGAAATAATGCGCCCAATAAAGTTTGAGCATCGGCAAACCCCCCTCTGACACGACAGGACAGCGTCAGTGACACTGCGGCGTTTTAATGTGCGCTGTGGCGGCCGGGCCTATTTTCAGAGCCTCCTGTTTTTTTCCAGTTGCTTTTTTTTTTTTTTTTTAAATGTGTATGTGTGTCACAGAGAGAGGATAAGTGAAAAGAAGAGGGGAGTGCGTGGAGTGTAAGGAATTGCTGGTAAACAGATTACTCCGGTATGATCAGGCTTCCAAGACGGTTACGCTAATGCTTGATCCTCTGACCTCCTTTAACCGTTCTCCCTCACGTCTTTCACCGTTGTATAGGTCCGACCACTGTGCTGCTCTATGGGCTTGGGAGTAGGCCAGCCTGCTTCATATTCACTGTAATTATCCAGTTTAGTGAGTAATCCTGGAAAAGATACACAAAAGACTGAGTGTATGATTGAATTATGTGTAATTTGAAATGAAGGTCAGGTCTTAACTTGGGGGAATAGAAAAATTCTTTGTAGCAGAAAGCGCAACAAAGAGTAGCTTTATTTCCTAATTTCACTGTACAGTGGTTTTTAATTATTTATGTAATTAAGGTTAAAAAATAAAAGCCATGGTGCCTGTTTAGCAGCTTAGCTCACTTCACTTTTTTTGTATTTAACAAGCAGAAATTTGTTTAATTCTCAAGCAAATTAAATAACTTAATAGTATGGATTAATGAGTAGAGTAAACAAAAGCAATAAGAATAAATAGGCTATTCAGCTTACTGAGCTTTATTTTTACTTCATAGCTTCTTTGCTTTTCTCTGAAGAGCAAACACAAATTACCTAAATGTCCCCCCCACCCCCAAAATTTCTTCTCTGTGTATTATTTTTAGTCTCTTCAGTTCCAGTGTTTTGCATTTGCATGACCAATCTTCTCTTTTCTCTGTGCAGGCGCCAGGCTTGAAATCTGTCCGTCCACTAAAAGCATAGGTGTCCCCGCACAGGAGCTCTGGCGTCTAAGTTGCCTGAGCCGAGGGGCAAAGCGAAGAGGGGGAGAGGAGAGAAGTGAGGTGTAGAAAGGAAGGAAAAGAGCGAGGAGAGCGTCTTTTTCTGGGCCATTTCCCAGCAGCCAGATTCTGATCGGTCCGCCTCGCGCCTTGTTGCCTCGGTCCAGTGGAGCAGAGCGCATGCACGGAGACCTGCCCTGTAATTGGGATAGCTCTTTCCATACGGGGGAAAAAACCGGAGTGGAACGCCGCGGCGAATCCTCCCGTCTCTGTGCGGATTTTGATTTAAAAACTCAAAAATGAGCAATTATACGCAAACAAAATCCTCTTAAATAACAGCAAATAAAATCCTTGAAATGCACACTAATAATGAGAAGATGAATAAATATTTTGCCCCCTGCTTCATTTATTCTCACATTTAATGGTAATAAATGTCAGTCATTGCTGTTAGGATGATATTGAGCGCTGATATAAAGTAAAAAGAAAAGCGTAGAATAAAGATAATGCAAAATGCCATGCTGAAAACAAAGAGAGAGGGAGGGCACATATTCAGGCTAGTGGGGCTGGTTGGCAGCATTTGGCACCCAAAGCTGCAGCTCTGTTTAGGAGGTGCCAGCTTTTCAAACCGACACACAGTCCCTGCCAACTTCTCTCCTTCTGATCCTTTTCTTTTCTCTCTCATTTTAACATTTTCCCCCTGTATCCTTGTTTTCGCTTAACACTTCTTCCCCTCTGCACGTCCCCTTACGCCCCAACCACCACCACCGCTCCTATGGATGCTTTCTCACAGCGGGCTGTCAGAAAAGACGAGCAGCAAGAACGTTTAAGCTCAGGTCTCGTTTTGCTGGGACGTCGGCGCGTTGAATAAAATGGCTATCGTGTTACCAGGCGTGTTCTTTTATTTTTCTTCTTTTTCCTTCCTCTCCAAAAGTATTTTTCCACCGCTTTTTTTCAGCAGAGCGAATATTGTTGCTCGGTGTGATGGTGCTTCTGTGGATTCAGGTCCAAAACAAAATGGAGGATAAAGCACAGCTCCTCTCCAATCAGAGCGGAGAACAAGTCCAGAAAAAAATGTTATTGGCAAATTAGCAATTCTGAATATTTTCTCTGTTGTTGGGTTTTTTTGTGGTGTTTTTTTGCTTTGTTTTTTTGTCTTTTCTGTGTATGTATTTTGGCCTCTGCATACACCTTCATAGGCAGAGTGGTAGTGAGGACTGTGGGCCGATAGATTTAAAGGAAATCAATTGCACATCTTTTGGGATACAGACCTGGAGCCCAAGGATGAAGACAAGAACCTGCTGCCGTGAGCGATGGGAGAAAGCGTTAAACGCTGGGTATGGGGGTGGATGGAATTACTCAATAATGATCAGAAAATTAGAGCCATTATTGAGGGAGAGTAAACAGGCCTCTCTAAGTGTGAAAGGCTCCTATTCAGCCAGGACCAGGAGCAGGACTCCTTTCTTCCTTTCATGGATCCACCCATGGCCTCGAGAGCCCCGCTTTTGTTCCCTGAAATAACAGAGTGAATATATGGGGGTCGCAGAGGTGGGGGTGGGCGGGTGGGGGTGCTGTTCCCGATGCTAAGCACGGTATGGATGAGCTACTGGCTATAAGGTACTCCCTTTATTTTAGCATTATATTTTCTGTTGCCTTTCTGGCTTTTCTCCATACTTGCAATTTTTGTCCAGACTTACAGACTAATTAACTGTCTGATGTATTTAAATAAGTCGCTGTCACTGAGTTCAAAAATTCTGGCAGCATGTTTTAAGTTTTCTTTTTTTTTTTCTTTTTTTTTCCATGTTTGTTGCCTACAAGTGCACCTGTGTGTCTCTTCTCCATTAGCGCTTGTGTCTTCTCCTGTCTCCTGCATTCTGAGTCCACAGTCAGGGGAAGGTGGGTGTAAACTAGGCGCTAATGTGACTACTTCCGTGTTTGTCAGTGCAAATGTTCTAATTAATGGGGAATGGATAAATAAATAAGCTCGCCGCGTCTCGGAGCAACTGAACAGCAAATGCAGCGCTCAGACGGTGGACAAAGGAATGAAGAGAGGGATTTACACTTTGAACAAGCCGTTAGAGAGAATAAAGGAAGCTGTGTTTCCTTTTTTTTTTTTTTTCCCCCCTTCCCTCACATCACTTCCAAGCACTCTACTGCTCTCAGAATAGAAGGATTTGACATTAATAATAACTATAACACTCTTGGTTGTAGCTACTTTAATAAAGACTGCAGTTAAGTCTTTTATGTGAGTACAGATTTATCTGCTTAGCTGAAGATAAGGGCAGCTGAGTCAGGGTTGCTGTATTCAAAAGATGATTTCTGCATAGGTGCAAAACAATTTAGAAAGACCCCAACGAGAACAGAGTGGGCATCACTGACATCAAGATAGATGGAGGTGGGTTTCAAAGTGGCTTGCAGATGTGTGAAAACTGTGCGCAGTTCCTTATATTTGCCAGTTGGGTGACTTTCTTCAGCAACTTGCCTTCACTTAACTCTCATATTCCTCATCCTTTTTCATGCAGCTCTCCCTCCTTCATGCCTAATCTGGAGATACTCTCCAGGGCGGGGCTTGTTCACACTCTGGGGGTCCGCTTAAATTAAAAAAAAAAAAAAAAATTATAAAAATTACCTGGTGTGTTCACTCACTTTCTCCGTCTGTTAGCTTTTCATATAGACAGCCAGCTCCATTTCACAGACATCACTTTTGGATGGCAACATTCTCATTATACTCGTCAACTGTCAACGCTCAGCTCGCTCTCGTCTATAATTTCAGACTCATTTGAATTCTTATTGGCAGCTTCGATGCATAAATTTCATAAAAGATAGAAAAACAGCACAGTTTCTTCTCGCTCTCCCTGGTGAGCAATAAAATATGGAGGAGATTAGTGGGAAAGGAGTATTTCAGATTCAATTGTTTGTTTGGATTTTTTTTTTTTTTTAGCAAGAAAACACATGTCCAGTATCATATTTTAGCTTTATACGTTTTACATCTTGGAAGCCTAACAAAAGCCACCGCAACTGTCGCGCTCCAAATGGCCTCACTGCACCTTTGGATCGGATAGCTGTCCAGAAAGGCAGATGAATAGAGTTACCATGGCCACAAAGCCTCCTTTTTTTTTTTTTTTTTCCCTCAGTGCACCTTTCCTGGGTGATATCCAAGGAGTGTCAGCGACTGGCCTGGTTGGCACGTTGAGTGGCCATGTAGTGCTGGGCTGTTTCTGTGGCACTTCAGCCTACAGTGTGGGCAACCAGAGCGCAGAGCTCTGCCAGAGGAATCCACTCAGATCACTTTCAGTCTATAGAGGGCATCCCCAGCACTCATGCACACACACATACATACATATATATATATATATATATATATATATATATATATATATATATATATATATATATATATAAGTCAGTATATGTTAGTCAGATTCTTAATGAATAATTTGTTTTCCTAAGAGGAAATAGAGGGATATTAGATTTTCTTGGCGTTCTGATTTACTATTTCTATTTTAAACACTTGTCATGGGACGTGGGCCAAGTGAGACATATAAAAATGTCACAGTAATTTTAGAGCAGATTTTTCCCTTAATGTTATTCACACATTTTGCTAGCTTAGTTCAGTCCAGGGGGCTTTTTATCCTCTGAGAAGCTATAAGTACCTTTTGAGATGGCAGCTGTGATATAATTTAATTGCGAAAGCAGGGGAGCCTGTGATATAAAAGACTCGCCTGCAGGCAAACATAGTGGCTCTGACCCCTGTCTGCTGCTGACTTTGGCTTTATGTTCTTATTGTTTGGGATATCGCTGACCCCACTGCCCTTAGTGTAAAAATAATAGCTGTAAAATCAAATCCTTCTTTCTCTCACTTCTTTTGTTTTTATGGAGATCATTATCTATATAATAGAAAATATAATAACATAGACAGGCACTAGTTGTAACCCTTCCCTTTGTCAAAACATAGTCTTGAGTATTAGGAAGTGTCACAGTTTTTTTTTATAAATATGCCCCTACAGACAAATAAATATGAATTTGTTTCTCAGGTCAGTTACTGCCTGTTAATTATGTTATGAATAAATAACAGGACAGAAATCTAAATAAACTTTTCTGGTGTTTGAAAGGTTTGTTCAGCATTTTATTACCTCTGCCAAGGAGGTTATGTTTCTGGTAGCATGTGCATGTGTGTGTCTTTCTATCTGTAAACGCAATAACTTTAAAGGTTTTGAGTGAATTCTGATAAAACTTTGTAGGGGTGCAGAGTGGGGTCATGCTAACAAGCCATTAGCATTCAGCTTACATCCACCAAAGCCTTCAAGGTCAACTTCATGTTTTATTGATGGAAATTTGACAAATATATAAATCCTTACAGGTGTGGCGTGTATTATCAACATATAGAAAGTACCGTAAAAAGATTTAAAACATCATGTCACATTTAACCTCTGACCTCTCCTTCAAGGTCAGTAGCATGATCTGAAGGTCAAAGCCATAATAATCTGTACAGAGCTGTTTAAAAGTTTTTCCACTTGATATTTATTGCAAAACATTTAAATGAATTTTACTAAACAATGAAATGAAGGCTACGCATGTTACTATTCCCACATGAATAAAAAATAACTTGGAATCATGTCAAGTATATTTAAATGAGCTTCAACAGGGCAAATAACAAAAGCTGCACTCTGCACTTGTTTTTACTGCTCTACAAACTTCTTAAAGTACGTTTAAAAAACAAAACAAACTGAATCTCTACAAAATACAATATACAATACTGTCCCCTTAAAAGGAAATGCTGCCCAGAGAGCGAGCTGCCTTGGCAGAGGTTTGTGCTCTCAGAGTGTTTTCAAGGACAGTTCTTGTTATAAAAAGCATATTAAAATACATTTCATTTTATCATGTTTTAAAGCCCAGAAAACTAGTAAACTCCTAAAAGATGACATCAGTCCAAAATGATGTACAATCATCCATCCATCTGTTAGAAAACAGGGCTATACAGCTACAACAAACCTGTGTATACATGCTTCAGAGCTGTTTAAATCCCTGCATCCACCTTAACCCTTCGACTGTCCAGGTTATTTCTGCTTACATAGGAATGACAGACAGGCACAATTTCAATACATTCTCAAGCCCAACTTGTCACTTACTGAAGGTTGGTCAGGGCACACTGTAATCAGTGTAATTTTTCCACGTGCACGGCTCTCTGACTGAGAGAGGTGTGGTTCTCTGCCAGTTTCTGCTGTGTCGACAGAGTTTGCATCGTAAAAGGGTCTCTAACTCTTTTCACCTAAACCTAACCAAACCTGTACCTAAACCAAGTTTGAATGTCTTGTGAATCCACCAAACTAAACCTCCCTCTTATTAAGGACTTTTGCAGGTCTTGGTCCTCGTATTGGAACTCACCTTTAAAGAGGCACCCCTGTGTATTTTATAGTAATAGACCCACTGCGTGTGAATTGGCTGCTCTTGTTTTTTAGACGCAGTCTGATTTAAATGTTAAAAGATCAAGCCTTTATTCCCAGTGGCTCTCTAACTCCAAAGGAGTGGAGTGTGTGTGAAGTATGCTTTTAGGTGTTGTTTGCCTATCTATTCCAGTGAAGAGAGAGAGAGAGTGTGTGTGTGTGTGTGTGTGCACCTTCATGAATGCTCATGTGCAGTATAGAAGCAGGCGGAGTGACAACAAACACTGTCTGCAGCAGAACATATGAGTGTCCTCTCTGGATTCACCCAGCACCTGAACCCCCTTCACACCTGATGCCTGTGGGCCTTGTATGGACACATGAAGAGAAACAAGTGCATTTGCAAGCAAGCATGTGCAAAAACAGCACATGCACTGACATGACCCTGCTGGAAACTGGGATTTGGAGTGTTTTTACGGGGTGCGCGGGTCTCGGAGTGAGCTAAACCAGGCCTCAACTGCCCCCCCCCCCCCCCCACCCTCACTGGTCTTTGACTGGGTGCAATCTGTCACCACAAAAGTAGAAAACTGTGAAACCGTATGCTCTCTTGAAAATTCATATTCTGCTAGAAAGCAATTTGAAGGTGCTGGGCAATACAATGAGCCTTTTTAGTCAGTGTCTCTGGTATTGCTCTAGCAGCAGTAGAAGCAATGGAGCTGATCTACTTGGTTATTTGGCCTTTGTGTGGTAACATTTGATTGGTGTATTATTAGACACAGACCACCCTGCTTCTGAGCCCCACTCGAGTTTCCATTCTTCTGCTGCTCAGCTTTAATGTCAGGCTCTCCTCCAGCAGCCCAAACATACAGGGGAGCACACAGAGAGAATTAACGTAAAGGAAGAGGAGAGGTGCAGTCACAGCGAGCGTGTTGTGCTTCAGTGGAACGGTGATAGGGAAAGTAATCCAAGCCTCCGTGTTTATTTTAAGAGCTGATGATCTAGAGATGGCCATTAAAAGCAGAGGGCAAACAATTTAAGAGCAGTAAATCTGAATGGAGGAGAGGAGTGGGTGTGGGAGGACGAGGAGGAAAGGAGGGAGGATGGGGGTGGTTTCTGCCACTCGCTCTGTCCCGCTCTCTTTCCACGCAGGAAAAAAAAAATACTCGAGATGACAGTGAATTAGAGCAATCTGGCCTTCATTCTGTGGTTAGATTTTTATCTGCGGTTTTGGCCCTGAGAGCATCGAGGATCTTTGCTTTCTTTTTTTCCCCCCCGTCTGTTCTTTTACTGTTGTTTCTGTTCTTTTCATCTGAGTTCAGGTTCCCTTCTGGCCTGGCTGTAAAACAGACCTTAACGAGATACCGTTCACACCACGGGCGGCTGCACTCACTCCTTTAACCAGGCTACCACGGTGCAGGACACAAATATGGTTACTCCAAGGCTGAGTTATCTGTGTTTAATATAGATTTGGATTTTTTAATCTGCACCTCAACTATGCAATCCAGGTAGCTACACAGGGAAAACCTCGCAATAAGAGTCATGATAATACCAGTAGAATATCACAATCATAACACACAGAGAAATGATATGGGATCAGTGATCACTCATGGTTAAAAGTATAAAGATGCCGCATATGGGAACTTACACAACTCATCAGAAAAAGCATGAGAAAGAGGTGTGACGTGGGAGGAGGGCCAAACTCAACCTTAAGTAAAGAATAAAGACTGTGCTTCTGTGATAAAAGTCAAGTTTTGTGAGTGTATCTGAGACAAAATCTGCCCACAGACAGACAAATACACAGACTCACAAGGTGAAAATGATACCGGCCCTGCGGTCGCAGTGGTAATGATGGTGTTGATGAAGGAATGAGCTCAAAGAGCTCATCTGACAGAGGTTACTTCTGACACAAGAAAGGCTGGGAACCACTGCCCAGCATCATTATCTTCTTGCCAAATGCTTTGCAGTAGCTGTTGATTGATGTTGATTGAAGCACTCTAACATTTATGACGTTAATATTTTTTCCACTGTGCTTTGCCGAAGCCGCGATCCCGGCGAGACACATTTGATATTACCCAAAATCCAACTCACCAGAAACTGTGGCTCTCCCTCCTTCTAGTCTCTCGCCCATCTCTTTCTGCTTTTTAGATGTGTGATGAAGTAATCCCAACATATTTTAAATCCTAATGCAAAACAAACAGAGCCAAATTACACACATTCTTCCCCCATGCTGATTCGTGGAAGTTGTTAACCAAATAAAGCTCCCTTTTCTCTTTCTCTCTTTCCATCTCACTCATACTCTCAGTGGATCTGTCCTGGCTGGAACTCTTAACTGAAATAGCCCCAAGCACAGAGCCTCTTTTGTTGTTAGGCTTTTTTTTTTTTTTTTTCTACAAGGTGTTTGTGAAAAAGAACAGGATTTTCTCTTCTGGGCTCAGGTCCCTCCATCACTCCACTGCTGCCTGTCTGGCTTGCTTGGTCCAGGTCTGTTCTGGTAAACAGCCCTGTCTTACACACACTGTTTATCACACGCAGCAGTGAAATTTAGCCAGTTTTATTTTGGGAAATGCTCTGGGTTTTGTTTGGAATGTCTTGCAATCATTCCTTTTTCTGTATAAGCTTTCTTTTTTTTATATAGCATAACCTCCTATTTCTGCCTGGAACTACAGTGAATGCACTTAGCTAGCTTTTGAGCAAAAAACAAAGTTAGCTGCTGTGTGGTGAACATAGTGGGGCCTTTACTGGCTGAGGAAACGGGGGTTTTAGCTAAACCAGTGCTCCAAAGGAAAGCGGGGTAGCCATCAAGCTTGTGCAAACTTGAAAACAAGTATACACAGCAAGAATAGAAGGCCAAAACAAAACAGCTTTCAACCTGTTATTAGTTATGTTCACATTTTGAAGGATTAGCCACATTTTCTGTTTAATATTTGTATTCTTGGACTCTGCTTGAGTGGCTCTGCATGATTCACGGTTCAGATTGTGTTAGTTTCCTTCACCCTCCCTTAAGGCCAGCTTTTTACTGATTGGCTCCCCATCACAAATGGAAGATTTGAACAGCAGGTGGGTGGGGCTTCTGAAGCCAAGACTACTTATTGTCCACTGTTGGCCATGTTTAATGAGAATCCACCATTGAAACTGTATAATATGACAGAAAATAAGGAAAAGCATGAAAAGTTCCCACTCAAGGGGACTACCAAGTAACCACAATGCTACACAGATACTAAAAGTAACCAATTTTTAAGTCATCTGAGTGAGTAAAGAGCAGAGTACAGGCTAAACTAAAGGTTGCATGTATGCACTCTATCCCTTTTGAGTGTTGTTTTGTGGTATGTATGATGTACTGTGCATCTGTCCATACTGAGAATCAAATGGTTAACAAAGCCATTTTTTAGCACTGACAGAAGGGAGCACACACACACACACACACACACACACACACACACACTCTCTCTCTCTCTCTTTCTCGCTCCTTCATTCAGGCAGACATGTGTTCTGCACAGCCTGTCATTACAGAAGCCTTGATGTGGTCCCTGGGTGGCACTGAGGCCTCTTATTGTCGTTTTATGACAACTTTCACTCTCTTGCTCTACAATGCCCCGCCTCCCTTCCTGCTCTCTTTCTCATTCCCGCCTCTATCCCACTGTCTTTCCGCCCCATCCCACCTCCTATCTTCTCTCAACGTGTCCAAACCCACATCCATTTTCTTGCTGTTGCAATGGGATGCCTGTTTGTTTTTAGAGTGTAAACCATTCTGACACACATCCCCAGAGCAAAGTCCTGATGCAGGAATACTTTTTTAGGGGGCGGGGGGTGGAAACAGTGGACAGCTTGGTCTCCATTTGCAGAGGTATAAACTGGGGGCTGGAGCCAGTCCAGGCCTTGTTCCCAGTTTTGTCGATTGTGGTTGACAGTTATTGTTTTTGGTTTTACTTGAATAATAGGGTTGGTAACGGCAGGGTGACGACCCACCGATGAGTGTGCTCTGCATATGTTGAGGCCTGCGCTTGTCACGTGTAAATTCAAAAAGTCTGGTTTACCCAGGGGCAAGCTTAACATTAGCAAAAATGTTCCATTTTTTTTTTTTTTTTGTCTTCACTGCTCCACCTCTGCACCTGTCCCACTCATGTTTTGCTTTGAGGATTTATGACACTATGATTTGTTTGTCATAGATCGTAATTCATTATTCTCCTGACTGAAATTGAATAAACTGGACTGATTGAATAGCAAGCAGGCTTCATGAGGCAAACGGCTGCAGTTTGGGGTGATTGCTGTTACAGAGACCTCTCTGTTAGAGTGGAACTCTAACATATACATTTTTGAATGTTTAAAAAATTACCCTGGTGTTTATAGGAGTGCTGATTTAAGGTGACGCAGAAAGATAATTCAGTAAAAATGGAAAGAGTTTTTACATGGAGATTGAGGTTGTGAGCTTACGCACACACACACACACACACACACACATACACACATGCACAATGTTTTGCATGTCTGCACCTTAATTAATGAGGTCTTTGGGAGTATAGGCCCTGCAGCGGTGTTGGGTAAATGAGTGAAGCGAGTCACCTCGGGACAGCAACAGGTAAATCCTGTTTAGATCAGCCCCAAGGCACTACTTGTTCCTTAATTTGGCTATGAACCCAGTCTTCCCTCCCTTCTCTCACCCTAATCACCTCAGCGCCACCTCATAATCTTGTGCATGATTTTCTTAACTTGCTTACATCCTGTATCTTTGTCCTCTTGGAAACTGTTTTTCAGGCACACACGCTCTTCTTCGTCATCTTTCCAAACACCGTGCTAGGTTGCTTGAGGTGACAAATGTGGAGCAGCGGGGCAAGGTGACACCGACACCAACATGCAGGACAGTGACAGAATCAGCTTATGTAGTCAATGAACTGTGCACAGGTATTGAACAGGCGGGCATATCTGGTTAGACATTATTAAGTTAAATGATATCTTGGCTACACTCCGATGTGGTTGTGGTCAGAGTGAGATGGATTCAGTTTGTCCCCCTTTGCTTTTTCCTCAGCAAACAGCGTGAGTCTGTAATTAGCACCTCTAACTTTGTTACAGCTTGTAATTTCATTTTCATTGGGAGCCCCATGACTAGCCCTACTAACAAAGATACAGGACACTCAAAGTAGCCCACTGCCCGAGACTTGCTGTTCTGTTGGAACATTAGTAGGAAATTTCAACACTCCAGGCTTTGTTGTGAGCTCCATTCATTTTTATTTCTTGCAGAATAAAACGTAACTATGGAGCTGAATTATTTACATTATTGATATCGAGAAAAGGCGGTGAGTTGCTCCTTATGCCATCCATATTTTCTAGAATAATATCATAACTTATTGGATTATGCTGTTCCAACTCACACGTGTCTTGCGCCTCAAACTATATAGCAGGCTTTTCCTGGATTTTATAATGAAGAGAGATGTCAGTGATCAGAACATTTACAGGAATCATCGACTCATATTTCAAACGTAATGCTGTTGTGGCAGCTGTAGTGTGACTAGTATTTTTGCAGTATAAGTGTATTTAGAAAGCAGCTAAGGACCAATTAGATTCCAGCGTTCCTTCCTGATCCATCTGTGTTCCTGCTGTGAGTTTAACTTACAGTAGCGTGGAGGGTCTCTTGAGGTCAGGGAGCTGAAAATCACAAAGACATGTGGAATGCTGAAAGTTGGCCAATACAAACAGGCAGGCCTGGCTCTCCATCCATGCAGAGCACAACAACCACCAGCTAGCCATACCGCCGTCCTCTTGCTAGGCCCAGGAGCAACCAAATGCTCCATGAAGTGAAGGTTGGCCACCAGGGGGCAGAAAGTATAAAAATGAGTGTGAATAGCTAACATTTAAATTGGTTACATCTGCAGTGGATTATATGATTATATCTATATCTTTATTCACTGTAAGTGTTGATGCTACAGGGAATCTCCTGACTGTAGTTTCCATTAGCTCGCCTAAGATTCTCCATAGACTGTATATAAAACATGGACATAACCATAATAATGGTATGTATTAGTTTCTGAACTTGGCATTTTGAAGCTTTACATTAGAGTCTTGGTTGCTGCAATGTTGGTTGATTTTTTGCAGAGAGGTTGCAGAGTTAAGTTTTCTGCTAATGCTAGCAAGCTTGGTTAGTGAGCTGCATTATTGAATTGTCGGTCAAAGAGGCAACACCACAAACTTTAAGCCTTAAAAAAAAAATGCAAATGTTTTTAAGAAACTTCACGGCGAGGCCAAAGAATAAAATGTTTTACATCAGGCTACTGAAGTTGGGCATTTTAACTCTGGAGTTTACGGAGACTAACTGGAGCCACCCTCAAGTGGCCATTAGTGGAACTGCACTTTTTTTCAGCTCTGGAGATTGCTTGCTTGGTTTTAGCCTGCAAGTAGTCGCTGCATTTTTGCATTCAGAGTTACCGTATTTACCAGGTCACCACTTGAAAAACTTCATTCATCAACATCCAAGTCATAATTACTGTTTGAAAAGTGTTTTTTTTTTCTGAAATATGAACACTCACAAGTCATAAACATCAAAACCTCCCCCTTCATTACCTTCCCTCCCACATGATGTGAGCACAGCATGCCCAGCCATCCCTTCAGCTAGGTTTCACAGGGTCGGAGCATCAGTAATGTTTCAGGAACAAGCAGGACATAAATTAGGGAAATGAAATGATAACTCAGTGTGACTTACAACGATTGAAAACACCCGAATATAGTGATAGATTGTTGATTTGTGCATTGTTTGCATGAATGAGTAAAAAAAAACCAAAACAAATGTAATATCTTTCAGCTTTGTTACAAGGCTACACCTTTGCCTTTGCCCACAAAGTCCAGAGGTCTGAATTTTGAACAAAAACAGACTTCACAAGGAGCTGACTCGGTTTTCTTCCCCCATTTTCTAATCAAAACCATTATGAGCTTCACCCACAGAGGGACGATCCGTGAGGCTCAGTTTCTCTCCCCGGCACACATCCATAACAATAGAGGGCATTTTGGTCCAGCAGAACTCAGTTGGCTGGATCAAAATGAGGGGAGCAGTTAGGGTTTCACTTACGGAGTCAGAGAAAGAGAGTGAAGGGGGGAGAGAGAGAGAGAGAGACAATGAGAAAACAAACACACAGGGATTGTTGAATTATGGGTAAAGACAGCTGAGGCTAACCAGGTTTGGTTTCCACGGTGTGGTGGGGGGCTTATTGAAAAACAAAAAAGTCTATGACTCAGTATTGCTCTCAAGGAGACTCTCAGGCTGTAGACTTTCTCTCCCCAGAAATTCAACAAAAACACATGCAGTTGAATAAAAAGGAGAACACCTTCAAAAACATAAAACCCCAGGGTTCAATATGGTCATGAAAATGTTCCACGTATCCTCACTGTTAATGCCAAAAAGGGAGGAGGTTGGAGGGGGGGAATGGAGGGAGGGAACAGTGAGGGAGAGGACGGATCTGTCCTCACATTTGCTATCAATTTAGGGCACTGAAAATAAGCACCAGGTTTCACTGGAGCCGAGGAGAACACCAGGAATGTTTTTCTATATAAAACCAAAGGACGGATGGAGGAACTGAGAGAAATGAGCTGGGAAGAAAGTGAGAAAAAGAGAGATAAGGTTTCGAAAAAGTCAGTGAAAGTGTAAAAGAAAACAAAAACAAAAGGCAAGAGAAGAGTGTTGCTGTATGACAACAGCACCCCGGCTCCAGATGTGAAGCCGGTGTCGTTTGATAGCTCACAGGACCAAAGTCAGGCAGGCTGTGAGTCATGGTGACCTCTTTGTGAAGGGCAGGTATTGATGCCTAAACCTGAGGTGGATTTAATATTCAAAAGCATTCATTAAATGATGCACATTATTGCACATCTGTTGAGGAACAACAGTCACTCGCACATACTTGTCAGAGGCTTTTATAACGCACTCAGCACGCTTGCAGCTTCATTTGTGTGTGTGTGTGTGTGTGTGTGTGTGTGTGGGCTCAAAAACTGGAGACTCCCTCAGGGCTCTGAGTAGGCACAACGGATGAGGGAGGTTATCTTTTGAGAAATAATCAATAGTTCTAAATTTGCTCCAGTTTCTGCTTGTGACACAGTTTAAACAGATGTAGCCAGTGTTAAAGGTCCACTCCTTACCTGCCTGCTCACCACAGGAAGGCTTTTAAAATCTCATTGTTTTGGGTCAGGTGGTCAGGATGGTGATGGTGTGGTGAATGATTTATCTAAATAGCTAAACTATGTAGCTAAAAGTAACGGCTTAATGGTTCAAGTAGTTATGCCAATCGGTTGGTTGAGGAATTATAATGGGACATTTCCCTTGATGTCACTTACTTTGAAATGATGACTACAACAGCCATGAAGAGCATCGATAAATCAATGCAGGTATTTGCACGGTAAACTTTATTCTGGGATGTCACGCAAGTGCCCGCTGTGAAACCTTTTTAGAAGTTCTCTGATAAAGATAAATAGCAGACATGTTGAAGTAAAAGAAGACTCAGAAGATTCATAGCTGAGATTTACCTCACACTGGGTTAGCTGAAAATAATGGAGAAAGAGTCATGATTTACTGAATATAAACTTTAACATGACAGGTTTCTGCCTCTCCAAAGTAGTAGGAGTAATGCAGCTCACCCACTCTGGGTAAATCAGTTCAGTAGGAAAGCATTTGTCTCCACCCAGTCCAGAGATCCTTCGTGTGTTACACAAATGCGTTAACCACTACACTATTCATATCAGTAGTACTAAATAAAAATATCAGTAGCAGCACTAGGTGATTATTAGCAAACCTGGTAAATGTTGCTTGCTTGAAAATCAATTTATATGAACAGTGGTTTGTTTTGAGGACAGGGTACTTGAGTTTATCCGGCAGGAATGTGGGGCTGCATCAGACAAAGCAGTTCAGGAATGACGGCTGGATCAGTTCTGAGAAAACTTTACACCATCAGATTAATATACAGTTGGTTAGGAGTTTGTATACATGAGGTTGTGAAACACAGTGTCTGTCTTTCACAGTGAGTTGAACTCCAGCAACAGACTTTAGTCAAGTTGTTGACCCACTGACAAAGCTCCTTCACCCAGCTCTTCCCACCAACAAAGTGCTGCTCTTATGCTGATAGAAACAGTTGAAAAAGACTAGAAACAAGGAGGGAGTTAAAGAGAAAGCAGGCTAGAGGGGAGAAAAGGGGGGTAAGAGACAGACCAGATGTGTCTTTTGTTTAGATTTGAACGGAGCGGAAAGGATGGGTGTAGGAGTTAGGAGGCGAGCTTTGCAAGGAAGAGAAAGAGAGAGGGAAAGCAAGTGGGAGTTAGTGAGTTTTTTTTTAAAGGGTAGGACTGTAATGAAACCAAAGCATTCAAAGCCAAGCGTCTGTATGTGGTGGGGAGAGGGGCCTGCACTATACAGTATGTGATTACCTACCAGCAAAACCACATTCATTATACTAATTGCTACAATGGTCCCAGTGGTTGGGGGCTGAAGGGGAGTGGGGTGGGGTGGGGGGACAGTGAGAGGGGCTGCATTGTTAACATTTGTTAGGCTCATTGACTCCAGAATTCATGGTGTCTGTCATTATAGGTCGCTGGGATATTCTCCAGGGCCTGTATTTATAGAGAAACTGATAATCTGGAGGTCGAGCTGAAGACCTGTTTCCTCTAAACCTGCGTCAACATCCCAGACCCTACGCGCTCAATCCCTGCACAACAACATGCTATGCCTCTAACCAGATTGCCCTGCGTTATCATGAATGCTCACGTTTAGCATGTGGTATGCATTCAGGCCCCCTGAAAAGCAGCAAGACATGAACCAAAACAGAACCATGGAGGCCAAGATTTGAATGATGGAAAGACGAGGCCTTTCCTGCATTTTGCTGCACAAAATATCCAGGCTTCCAGCAGCTTGTGTCAATATTTCACTCTGCATGTGTATGTGTGTGCCCAGTGTATGCAGAGAGCTCTGAGCAGATGACTGCTATGACAGTTAGAACATGTGCGATGGTGAGCATACAGAGACTCACACAGCTCAATCTGTTGAGTGTCGAGCCCGAATCAACCCACTGGGGGAATGTTGCCAGTTGTGATCACCAATATGGCCAGCAGTTGTTTGTGAAACATTTGCAGCACATTGCTGAATTCTCTAGCGTGCCTTCACAGGAAATGAAGGACTAAGTGACTAAAATCTTTTCTCCTGCTTCCCTCCTCGAGCACACTCTCACCTCTTGCAAACTCTTTGTGTGTTTATGGTGGAGGTTTTTTGTCCCTCAGCTGGACTCACTCCCTCTGTGCAGTAACATCATTGTCATCATATATTTTCAAGACTAACTCTCAGCCTCTCTTATCTCTCGCTCAGCTCTTTAAGTCAGCCTATAGTGAGGATGTGCATCTTGTGTTTTTACTCTTTGGCTGGAGAAGTGGTGCTTTTCAAATTGTGTAGATAAACTGGCACACACCTCAGGAGGTGATTAGCAGGGTTCGCTTTCTGTCTTCACTTGGTTTCTTTGGTTGTGAAACAAAAGGCAAAGTAAAAAAAAAAAAGTGATCAAAGTAAAAAATTAAGCAGCAGTTCCTGTAATGACCACTTGAGGTTGAAGACACAAGTGTACGATCATGTTGGTTTTTACTGCCATTTCTATGAAACATCAGTATAGGGGCTCAGAGATTCACAGATTATAAAGATACTCTACAACAGCTTGAAAAGACGAGATTTTCTGAGAAAACTTCTTCTACTCCAGTACCAGCGCAGATGTGGAGGTTTTGTCTGAGTGGTGACACCCTCACCCTCGGGACAAGCCGGTGGTGACTTCACACATGGTTTACAAAATAACCAGTGGAACAATCATAAATAGGTCATCAGTCTCCGTATGTCCAGCATGCTAAGCTAATTTCCAGCTTCAGGACAGCTATACAGGAAATGATTTTCTTTCCTTTAATAATCACTGAAATTTCATTAGGCTCAAGTTATGTATTATTGTTCAGCCACTTTGAGTGACAGGTGAGTGCTGATTACTATGGTAGGCTTCGTCTCTGCTAATTCTAGTCATTGAATTTGATCTCTACCGTGTTTGCTTTAGAAAAGAAATTATGAGAAATAATCTGGCCTGCAGTGTGGTACGGTTTATCCATGCAGTCTGTGCCAGTCAATGGTATCAGTTCCTTCATTCTTCAGGAACTGCTTGCATACGCTCGACACATGAGGCTGCACATTGTCGTGCACCAGGAGGAACCCAGGACCCACTGCAAGAGGGTCTGACATGATTTTATCCCGATAATGGCAGTCAGAATGCTGTTGCCTAGCCTGTAGCAGTCTGTGTGCCCCTCCATGGATATGCCTCCCCAGACCATCACTGACCCACCACCACGATGTTACAGGCAGCATAACGTTCTCCATGACTTCTGCAGACCCTTTCACGTCTGCCACATGTGCTCACGTTGAACCTGCTCTTATCTGTGAACAACACCAGTGTTGGTCCTGCCAATTCTGGTATTCTATGACAAATGCCAATCGGGCTCCACAGTGCCAGGCAGTGAGCACAGGGCCCACTAGAGAGTGTTGGGCCCTCAGGGCACCCTCATGAAGTCTGTTTCTAATTCATTCACACCAGTGGCTGCTGGAGGTCATTTTGTAGCTCTGGCAGTGCACAAAGGAGCAGATACCGGTCCTGCTGATGGGTTAAGGACCTTCTACGGTCCTGTCCAGCTCTCCTAGAGTAACTGTCTGTCTCCTGGAATCTCCTCCATGCTCTTGAGACTGTGCTGGGAGACACAGCAAACCTTCTGGCAGTGGCACGTATTGATGTGCCATCCTGGAGGAGTTGGAATACCTGTGCAACCTCTGAAGTGACACAGACCCTAAACAAATGCAAAACTAGTGAAAAACGGTCAGAAAAGATGAGGAGGGAAAAAATGGCCTCCACCTGTAAAACCATTCCTGTTTGGGGGGGGGGGGGGGGGGGGGGTCTCATTGTTGTCACCAAAGCAGCTGAAACTGATTAACAACCCCCTCTGCTGCTCAACTGACCAGCTTAAAATGCCGGAAGTTTAATGGACTTAATGCTATACTCAGATTACTTTAATTTTTTTTGAGCATTCAAATTTGGTCAGATTAATCCACAACTTATAAATATTTACTTCTAAAATGAAATGCAAGAGCCAGAAGTGTGAGCGTGTGCACACCAGTTGCTCAAAATCCATCTTGACGATAGTATTTGAGTAAATCTACTCCAGCACTGGCTTTCCAGACCCTTTTCTTCACCTCCTTCAAGCTTCCCTCTCTCTTTGTGACTCTTACTCCTTTGTTAGTGCTTTCTAGGCCGGCAGAGACCCAGTAAGAGGCGGTCTGGCCAAGGTGGCTGCTGTCGGCTGACACAGCCAAAGTAAATGAGCAATTCTTCCACAGTCTCTTGGAAGTGTGTGCTACTGTTGTTGGAAGCTAGAGTCAGAAGGGAATTCCACTATGTGTGCTGGCTTAATATTGTACACACAGCACTTGTACGTTGATGCATATGTTTGAGTGTGTGTACACACACAATCAGTCAACAAGGCTGATGACAGATTCCCGTCAACTGTCAGGTGGTTTTTACATAGGTCAGAAATAGCCATGGGGCTATGGGAAGAATTGGGGGATCAAGTGTGGCACGACGGGGTTGGCATGATAACGGCACTCTGGGTCTGCTTTCTCGCTGGAAGTTGACAGCTCACAGATGATATCACATTTCCTCATCCTGGTACATCACCCTCATCAAAGTTGCCCCCAACCTTCCATCAACCCATGCAGCCCTGCCTGTGTTGAATACTCCCTGGGTCAGAGCTAAACCGCAGAGGCCTGAGTAATCAGACCACACACGCTAAGGGAAATGGAGAGGAGAATGACGGTGTTATGGGAGTTTGTTGTTTGACAGCTAATGCGCTGCTGGGCAGTGAGGAGAGGGGAGAGCTGGGCTGAGGTTTTGGGTGAGAGGCTTATTTAGGCAGGACGCGTTGTGTGAAAATCTTTTATTTCTGCTCTTGGATCTCAGAGTATTTTGGAGGAAGAGGATGACACATAGAGAGGACATGTCCTGTATTTAGGAAAAGCTGGAGTATTTTAGGTGAAATTAACCTCACTGCTAGTAGACAGTAGATATATGGACATAACTATCATGATGTCACTCACAGTGGCCACACCCCAAAATAATTTAAAAAAAAAGAGTTTTCTAACAGGTTTTAAGGCCAGGCTGAAGACACTAGTGTTAGGCATTTTAACATGTGAATGTGTGACGGCTTAGCCTCGAATGGTCGTTGGAGGAACTGCAGGTTTTTGGCGTTAGCTTGATTTTTCAGCACCTTCCAGTTCTCCTTAGTCTCAGATCTAAGTACATTTATTTAAAATCTAGTCTCCCCCCAAAAAAGAAAACTGTCTGAATGTCAGTATTAATTTTTCTGTACTTGATTTGTTTATTTTGCATTTTCCTTTCTTTAGTGTTTTTATTTATTTATTCCATTTTTAACTAAATTTATGGCTACTTAATGACTTTTTTCTCTTTTTCTTAGAGGTTCTGTCTGATTATTAATTTATTTTATTTTGTTATTATCTTCCATTTATAGCCAGTTGTTATGGATGAAAGATATCTTTAGAGCACAGTCACTGGCTTTGTGTTTTGGCCACCTTTGTCATTTATATGTACAGCATGGAGCAGCTGATTGTCCTCAGAAAGATTAAGTAACGTTAGCTCTTCACCTGTGGGTAACACACACAGAGAAACAGAAACATGCAGTGTGCCTGTTTTGTGATTAGGTTTTAGTGTACAGGCAGCGCTGTGACAGCGACGACAGCTGAAACCTGCCCTCCACTCGTTTTTTTTTTTCTGTGGCACGAGGGGCTCGCAGGCGGGGTGCATTTTGAAGTGGCTTCTGGGAGGCCCTGGAGCGTGCCGAAAGGTCAGAGGTTACATCAACTGCACCTCCCTGGACCCCCACCCCCCACCCCCCTTTGCCCTCTTAAATCCCTCTAACCCCCGCATACATACAGACGCACACTCCTGTTTTCTTGTCAGGGCTACAGATCACTTCCAGACCCCCCTCGACACAGCAGGCAAAGTGAGACACTTTCTTCCGTTAATCCTGCTGTCAACTTTTGACTGTTCCAGTGTATACACACCTCCCCACAGCATTGTCTGGGTCTTTTTTTTTTTTTAAAGTTACAAACGCCATGCACACCTTTCACTACACATTTCTCATGAATAGAGCATTGTGGTTAGAGTGGAAGTGTTAACAGAATAGATTATGTTGAGTTCTATTTCCGTGTGTGTATGTGTGTGTGTGTGTGTGTGTGTGTGTGTGTGTGTGTGTGTGTGTGTGTGTGTGTGTGTGTGTGTGTGCATGCGCACTGCTTTTCGGGAGAATTTTTTGTTCTCCTCCTCGCTAACACATAAGAATCTGTCGCTCGCTCAGCGAGGTGTGAAATTGCACTGTCATCCGCTTCACCTGTCAGAGAGGAGGCCCGGCAGAATGACTCAGATCCGTTGGAACCCTCGCATTCTCTTCTTTTCCTGTTCTGGAGATTTGTATCTGGGTCTCGCCAGGCAGCGCTCACCGTATCACCCCCCCCCCCCCCCCCCCCCCCTTCTAAAACTTAACATCTGTTTCTAGTGAGGGCCAGAAAGGGGGATGTTGAACTCTTAAAACTAATTAGCGCATTACCAAATGCTTGAGTTAGAAGAGGCCTCGCAAGGCCCCCAGTTACTCACCCCGCTCCACAACTCCTCGCTGCTTCCTGCTGCACTGAGCCTACAACTCTCTGCATCCCCGGGGGGGAGGTTTATCACCCAGGACCAATTAGAGTAGGAAGCGAGGTCACTGACCTTCTGTCAGACCTCATCAGCTCCTGTGTCACCTGACAGGGGGCATGCCACCACACAGGGTAATATACAGCGAGAGGGCTGACATCCTATGGAGCGTGCTGCTTACTTGAGCTTTTCATTACGTGTGGCTTGTGGAGTCTTTTTGAGACAAATTCTATCAGGGGGAGATGGTGTTTAGTCTGTTAAAAGCAATAACACACATAATGGCTGCCTTTCCACTGCAAGAACTGGGGCATTTCTGTTTACATTACATTGCTGGTCTCCCACACTCACAAGGTGATATAATAATCTTGCAACAGCTTCAACCATAATGTAAATTTTTATTTCCAAAAGAACGTGAATTAACGTGATTATGGGTCTGAGACCAAAACAAGGACAGCCTCACAGGGAGCTAAGATGGTTGCCGCATTGCTGCTGTTGTGTGTATCGTGGAAATTTTAACGTGTTGATGGTGATATCAGTCTTCAGTTTTCATCGGGCTTCAGTTTGAACCCTTCTGCCCCTTTCAGCCCTGAAAACAGTACTGTAGGGTCCTATAAAACAACCCTCTACTCCCTGCAGTGGAAATAACTTAATGTCAGCATGCGGTGTCACGATAAAAAATTTTTACTGCATAGATACTGTGACCACAAGAATGCATAAAAATGATAATATCACAATATCTCTGAAAAATATCAGACAAAATCATATAAAATTCTGTCTGCTTAACTTTATTTATTCACTGTTGACACTAATAAAGCAGATAATTAATAAAAAAAAAATCAATATCAAAAAATGTTATGGGCCTATTCAGTACTCAGTTTTTACACAAAATTGCATGAAGTTATAATAGAGTACCAAACTGCAGTGACTCAAACGGACCAACCACAAACCGGAGGACCACCTGTGAGTCAAGGTGCAGGGCGCAGCTGCACATATTAACTGAGTCGCTAGCATAGCTCAGAGCCACAGCGAGGGCAGACCACAAATTGGTAATTAAATTAAGAATGGAGTCTTCTGTAGCTCACCCGTCTCAAGAGCTTCCCTCAGCTCCAAGAGCAGTTAGGGCCGTATCAACAGGCTAACTGCACCTGTGTAAGTGACTCAGTCTGGCTTTGTTAGACTGAGTCACTTTGTTAACAAGTTTGTTGTGGGCAGATGGTCCCTGGTGTGTGAGAAAAGCCGCACCACAGCAAAAGAAAAGTGAATGCCGTTAGCAGTAGTGATGTATCCTTAGTCATCCATAAAGTGTGGAAATAAGTGTAGCATACTGAAAAGGAAGAGAGTGGCGGTAAACTGGAAAGTGAGCAACTGTCTCAGTTCAACATGCTTTATTTCTTTTCTTAAAGTTGCTAATGAGCTCTAAAAATACCATAAGAGATGGGAATGACATTAGTTTTGCATGCATTTGGTGACAAACTAAATTAATGGACCGGTTTGGGCCTGATGGTGGCGCTAGGTTAAATGTCAGAGATCACCTACTGTAAGTTATGAGTTCAGCCTGTCCAGTTTCACAGGAGTGCACCAAGTATTTGTTCAGACATTTTACTCCCAGTTTCATCCAACAGTTACTGTTTTAATCCAGATCAAAGCAGAAACTCTGACAGCGGCAGCTTCATTTGTAATCTTTAGCCTAACAAGAGGTCTCATGTCAAATAATACTTACTTAGTCACACTTCCTTTAGGCACACAAGCCTGTACCATCTTGTCGTGTGGGTTGCGCCTTCATTTCACTCATTCTTTTTCCTGAACCAATAATATTGAACAGAATTGATTTGGGGGATGTGGCAACATTTTGAGTTTTTCCCGAGTAGTTTCACGTCGGGTAAAAGTTTCCACTAGAGCTGGACTGTTTTACCTTTCGGCCAGATGTGTCAGGCTGAAGAATGTAGGAACTCTTAGTCATGTCACAATTTAACCCCACATTTCAATTTAATTCAATGTCAGTGGTGCCAAATCATAACACAAGTAATTTCCAGACACTTTACATTAGAGAGAAACCCAACAACCCCTGAACACTTGGTGACAGTGGGAAGGTAAACCTCCAAAGGAACCAGACAAGAGGTGGGCGGCTATCTGCCTCAAGTGTGCAGGGTGGGGGTTGGGGGGGGAGCAGAGAGAGAAAATGTGAGCATGAAACCGTGATGCTAATTATGTGTTTTTCTTTCTCCCTTCATGTTTCTGCTGCCATCCTGCTGCTGTCTCAACAAAAGGTAAGAAAAATCTGTGCTGATGTATCTGCTGAAGCGTTTTCACACTCACATCGCCTCCCTATCTCCACAATAAATCATGTGTCCTCTCATATATGTTTTCCTTCTATTTCATTGTACACAGTGTATCATTTGGGGGTTTTTTTTATTAGCATGTTTCTGGTTACTGATTCCACAGCACAATTTTTAAGTCTGACATCCAGTGCAGGAAGAAGTATGCTGTGTGGGTGCGAAACAAGGCCAACCCTTATACATTAACTGCTTTAGTCACTATGGTTAAACCCCTCATTAAATGTGCCCTGTGGAGTTTTCTCATTAACCACCAAACTTACAGTATATTTGCATTTAGTGATTCTCACGCAAAATGCCCTGTATGTATCTTTGGGGACTTTTTTTAAAAAGAGCCTTTCTTTTTCCACAAAAGGTGCAAATTATTTGAAATACTGCATTATTTAGGTCCATGTTTATTAGCAAGTCATCAGTCCTCTGAGCAAGATCTGTAGGACACATTTCTGTAACACAATCTGTTGGTGAGCAGAATAATGTGGCACTACTGGCAGGACAGTAAATAGCCAAGCAGTAACCTCTGGGGACTTCACATAACTTCCTCAAATGTCCATTTGAGGTTTGGTGCAAAAGCCAGACAGACCCTGTAGACCTACACATTAAATTTAGGGATGCACTTGACGAGTCAACTAGCAGATAAAATGTTTACTGTTGAGTCTGAGGTTGCCCAGCAATCTGCCACTAGCCAGGGCTTCCTCCCTTCTGTGTCTGTGATGCATTGTTGCAAGCAAGCAAGGTGGAAAGGAAGATAGATGAAAGCTGCTCTAACCAGCATAGTTCTGTAAGACTTTGATTAAGGAAATAAGCTCTTGTATATTGGCTGTTTCAGAGTAAAGCTCTGTGCTGCAGCAGGGCATAGCCACATTCTTCACAGACGTGGAGATTAAGAAGGCCAGTGGTGCTGGCAGTATAGTCTGTGATGCTAGCACCATTGGTAGTAACACTGCTAACATTAGCCACACGTCTGACATTGTGTGCATTAAGTGCTTTGCATGTGGTTCCACACATTTTAGCAAGATTTAGAATAAAATTTGATTATTGATGAATGTGATTTACAGTTGTTAAATGGCTCTTAAATACACGTCATAATTGATCGTTTAGTGATTAATTTTGACTGTTTCTGACTCATAGACTGTTTTTTTCCCCCTCCTGTATAACTGACTACTTAATTACAGCCCAACTTTAGAGCAGATGTTTATGTCCTGGTACAAAAAACAGCTTTGGTCTCTTTAGCTAATCTCCGCCTTTATAATAACTGTATGAGTCACAATTGTTTACATTGCTCAACTGTTTAAAATGTAATAAAGCTTAAAGTCATAATTAAGGGTGTGACCCCTCAGAATGACAGGTAGGTGCCATTTTGGTTTGTTCCCCATTTTGTTGCACTAAGAGACACCGTTCAGTTCTCAAGTAAGTGAGTTTTGTTTTGAGCTTGTTTTTCATTAACCAAAGTTAGCATCCTGTTTAATATCACTGGAAATCACAGATGCACCTTGCTGACCAAGCTAGCTAGCTACTGCTAGCGTTAGGTGAGCAAACCCGTGCTGTACCCTCTCATCCATGCACGGTCATGTTGGGCTTTAAAAAGACCAGAATGGCAAACGTGAGGCTTCAACACCACAGTCAGCAAATCAAATGATGATGTCACTGTGGATGTGTTCATCTTTTAGATACAGTCTGTGTGATTAGCTTGAGTGATACGAGCTAGAAAGGAAAAAGAAGCTTTAATATACAGCAGCAGTAGATCACAGTCATAGTTTTCTTAAAGTAGTTGAAGTTAGCAGATTTTAATAAGTTGATTAATTGAGTGTTACTGTTATGGTGAGTCAAATTAAATTTCAGAATGGTTTCATAGCTTTTTGGAATGAAGCCCTCCTATTGTCCTGTATTCTGTTATAATGGCTACAACACAGAGGAGTGCTTCAAGCTCCCACTCCTCCTCTCCTTCTGTCAAGTCTCCATTGCAGCACCTTAATTTGTCACCCTCTCTACCCTCCCCTCCCAACAGTGACGTGCGGTGAGGGTCGTGACTGGTGAGGCACTGACGTCATCACATCAGATTTACAAACATATAGCTTATTCACCATTTGATTGGCAGCAGTTGTTTTGTTTAACATTAACATAGTCTGAAGCAAACCTTTTAGCTCCGGTGTTGGTCTTCCTTTAATTATTATCTTCTGCTTCGATTGAAAGTCCAGTTTAGAAAATTCTTTCAGTTGAGTTATGTAATCTTCCATGTTGAACATAAGGCCAAGCAACAGGAAAAACTAACTGGCCTTGCTAACTGTTTATGGTAGCTTGCCGCCGAGGAGTCGTAGAGTCCCTGGGATCACCAGCGCCCCCTACCATGAGGCACGAGAACTGCGTGCCTCACCTAGTGTCTCTTCGCAGCAGTTTCATGATCGCTCAACACAAGAATGCATTACACACACATACAGTTGTTAATGAAAAAACAAAAAATAAACTGTGCATTATATACACCAGCTAAAATATGGAAATTTAGTTCATATAGTAAAAGTGCAGTGAGACCGGAAAGTAATCCGGTCTCACTGCATAGCATGCCAGCACAGTTAGTAGTCATTGGCAATGACTATACTGAGCCGCACCACGGATTGCGCAATCCGTGGTGCGGCTCGCCGGGCTGGTGCCTCACCGTTCGTCTCTTAGTATTTGACCGGCAAATGCGAAAATTCAGCGATTTTGAAAAAACTAATCTAAAAATGGTGTAGTTAAATGGAAAAGAACTTTAAAATACAAATCACTGAATGAATATAACCATTTAATTTATTTTTTAATTTTATATTTCCACGATGACAGGTGAGGCCGTGCCTCACCTGCCTCCCCTGACTGCACGTCACTGCCTCCCAATCATCCATCTCTCCTCCCCCCTCCTCTTCTTCATCCTCCACCTTTCCCCTCTCTCGCATACAAATTTTTTTTTTTTTTTTACCTCCTACCAGCTCAGTCTTCCATTACTCCAACTCCTCTGTAACGTCAAGGTTCTCTCACCCCCATCTCCATTCTCAAGCTCTCTGCTTCATTTCTCCTCCCTCAGCGGCCTCCCTTTCCACCACCCCCCCACTCCAGTCTTCCTCCCAGGCCAGTTCTGTTTGCGCCTGTTTACCTCCATCATTCCACCAGATGGTTTGTGTTAAAACTCTACGTTTGACAGCTCGGCTGATTTTTCCTTTTTTTTTTTTTTCCTGTGATATTATTTTAACATCGGGGGGATTGCTCAGACCTGCAGGAACACAGAAGAAAGACAAGCAGGGGGTAAAAGGAAATTAAAATATGAAAAACCCCGATGCATTAAAAGCAATTATTCCATCATGTGAAGGGCAGCAGTCATCACTGGGCCCTTTTTTTGGTTTGGTTCCCTGTGTTACTTTTTTTTTTTTTTTAAATAAATAAAGGCACATATAATGTAATATTGATTTAAATCACATCTGTTAGGGTGATTTCATCCACCCCCTCTCCCTCTGCTCCACGTCTTTTGGAAGGGAAAAGGGGCCCGGGCTGCCAGAAATAATTGCTTGTTTGCTGGTATTTACTTAAAATCTGTCAAAGATGGAGAGAGAAAATGAGTAAGTGCAAGAGTAAGAAAGGGAGACGTAGAGAAAAGGAGAAACCCTCGGCCCCAACACAGATCATTATCTGCCAGTTGTCTTCCTGCTGCTGACAAGGAAATATGTCCATATGTGCATTGCTTTCAGTGTATACTGTACATATCGGTCATTGAGTCACAGCAGAATACGATGCTTTACTATATGGACAATTTGGTGCTGGGAAAAAAGCAAAAAGCTAACTTAAATTCAAGAGTTGAGACTTTAAAAAATGATGGCATATGGTCAGCAGGACAGTCCAGAAGCAAAGGCAAAGAAATGCAAACCAATAAATCTGCCTCAAAATCAAAAGAAAAAAGTTCTTTAGCACTTTGGCTCTTCTTATAGTTATTTCAGAATATTTTCAATGGAACCAATTTGACTACATGTGAACAAATATAGACTGTAGCTAACATTAAATCTGCCCTGTAATGAGCTTACTTCATGTTAGTCTTCAAAACTTCTTTTTGTTGCAGTAATGGTTCCCAGATACGTTTTATGCCGTTGGTGTTCACATAATTGGCAAAAAAAAAAAAAAAAAAAAACTTCATCCTTTTTCACACAAAAGCTAAATTTCACACTTAGCTGACAAAATGCCAGAGATTGAACGAAGATCTTGCTGTGCAAAAAAAAAAAAAAAATTAATAATAACCCTGAGAGATCTACTTTAAAGTATAAGGACATCACTCTAGAAGGAAATTTCAGTAGGTTTTTCAGCCATAATAATAGTAAGAAAAAAGCCAGTCACCAAAATGACACCTCCAGCTTTTCTATTCACTAATGAAAATCTCAAGATGATGCTGAAAGCTAAAAAAAAACAAAACAGCTTTTTTTTCCTTTTTTTTTTACAGCAGCATTGGGATTTGTTTTTCAAAAGTAGTGCCAACAACCTGTGACTGACAATAAAATCTGTGTGTTTTCATGTAATCTGCACAATTTTCGATGCAGTTCTTGCAAAGTCAAACATGGTGTATAATTTCCTCCTCGCTCACTCAGTGGAGTGCTTCTAAACAGCTGTGCACTCAATGCTGCCACCGGAGACCAGAAGCTATACTGGAGCAGTGATTAAAACGTTAGTCCCTTCTATATATATATATTACAAACATAACTGGCAGCATTTAGCAGACTTCTTCTGAGAAGCCTTCCACTAAGTGAGGGGAGGAAAAAAATTCTCTGATTTAACATTTCTGAAACGATGCCTTTCTCTTTTATAATAAGCCAGCAATGAAAACTTGCGTATTGTTAAGAGTTTGATTTTTCAGGCATAGTGTTCTTTAAAAAAAAAAAAAAAGTAAAGACAAAGAGGGGAAACAGCTAGTGTGGTTCTGCCTGTTGTAAAACATGCCTTCAAACACCTTTACACAGCTAATTACAGCAGGCTTTTCAATATAACTGTTGTAATGGCTTGCTTATTTAATTCAGTTCAATTCAATTTTATTTAGTCGCCTCAAGGCGCTTCATACTGTAATGTAAAGACCATATCATAATTACATAGGAAACCCAAAAGTCAAAACGACCCCCTATGAGCAAGCACTCAGCAACAGTAGGAAGGAAGAACTCCCTTTTAAAAGGAACCAGGCTCAGGGAGGGGCAGTCAGGGGTGAGGGGGGCAGAGACAGGACAAAAGACATGCTGTGGAAGAGAGCCTAATCTAACTAAACTTATCATTCCTACATTTTAAATTTGTGTGTGAATGTTTTAAAACAAAAGATGTTATGTGCTAATTAGTGAGCCTTTGTGTTGGCATGTTTTTAAACCTTTGGCCAGAGATAAGCTAGCATTGCCGCCTCCTTTCAGTCTTTATGCTAATACACTGTTTTTCAGCTCTAGTTTAGCACAGGCAGAGTGGCATGAGTATGTTAACCAAATTTTCGGTCATAAGATTAGAAGTGTTTTTCCCAAAAATGCTAAAGCGCCTAACTTCCTGTATGGAACTGAATTTGAGGACTACCTCGTCCGTCACATACGACTGTTAAGGACGAGGTTGTTTTGTGTGTTGCCTGTGAATGACCTGATTGGACTGTTTAATCTTGTGCCATAGCTGTTTGATTTCCACTGTACTGGCTGCCTCCTGAGCAGCATTAGTCTGATTATCGTGCTGCTCGTTTGGTAGGGGAGGCCCTAGTCTGCAGGCTGACTGAGCAGGTCTGCCTGACGCTCTGGCTTCTGCCAACGCACTGTTCCCACTGTCTCCCTCCTCCTCGTCTCCTTCCCTCCCCTCATCCTGCTCCCTTTCCCCTCCTTCGCTCAACTCATTCCCTCCCCAAAGAACCACAAACAATAAACCCTCTGTTACATTTAACCTCCTCACGTGTTTCCCTTTCTCCCACTATCCCTCCCTACTTCTGTCTCTTACTCACTTGTTGCTTTTTCTCTCTCCCTCTCATAACATTATAGCTGTTTGGGTCCTGTCTTTGGTCTGTTACTCATATCCCTTGGGTGTTTTGGGACTTGTTTGTGGGCTTGGACCATGCAGTAGAACAAAGACAACACACAAACTTGGTCAGGCCACCGCTAACTCTTCCACTCCAAGCCAATGACAGTGGTGATTAGGATCTCATAACAGCTTAGACTGTGTAGAAAATGGGTGTGTTTGCATGCATGTTAGCTTGTACAATACCCTGGCAGTGGCATTACCACTCATCAGAGCTGCACAGCAGCAGCAGCAGCAATGGCATCGGGACAGCAAACAGATGTTGGCCTAATCTTCCCCTAATGAGATTGGTCCCTCATTCCTACATCTTTATGGGAGCAGCAAGCTGGCAGGCAGGCAGGCTGATACTGTCGCTCTTTATGAGAAAACCACCACTAAGACAGCACATGCCTGGTAGGGTGTACGAGAGACAAGTGTAGTCTCAGGCAGGTTGCAGTGTGGGCAAGGAGGCTTTCATTTGGGCAGATAGAGAGGCCGGCAGGCAGGATATCAGTCAGGCGGGTAGGTAGGATGGTAGTCAGGCGTGCAGTAATTCACAGGATGTGGAAGGCTCAGAGGACAGGCTTTTATCCGATGGCCTTCGCTGGTCAATTAGATTAGAGCACTGTACAGCAAAGTACAGTTAATTCTCCAGATTAACATCATTGCTGGTTGTCTCGGACCACTAAACCAATTCACTTTTTCCATTTGGTGAATTTCATTACATAGTACATCAAGATCCAAGCTTAAACATGGCGGGTTGTTTTCTATAACAGCAAATTGGATTAGATAAGAATTGATCATTTTTTAAAGTGTGGGCTCAAAAGCATCTGTGAGGCTAACTTTGTTTTCTGACCGTCTGGATTTACTTGTCTCGTCTGGCGCAGATAGCAGCCACGATGCACTGTAAACAGAACAGCGGTATTATGTACTGACACAATCTTCAGCTTGCTCTGGGACTTGTTTCATTAGTGGTTGTCTTTGCCACTCTACCTGTGATAACCTTGTTCGCGTACAGGGACACCTGCTGGTCTTGTTCTGAGCCAGCTTCTTTACTCTGTATTTATTTTGTCCAACCCTGTCATTACCCTAGACAGAGATTCAGTTGTTGGGGAAGAACATTACAACATTTTTAGGTCTGGGCAGCTCGTTGTCCCCTCTGGACTCTGGTTTTACTCTATTTTTCTAAGTTGCCATCTCCTGTGCTGTTTTTCTTTCTCTTGCCTTTTGCTTTTCCTCTTTCTGTAACAGGAACACACATACACACATGCACACAGGCAGCACAGCAGTCATAATAGCAGGGTTAGAGTGCAGGGCCGACCACTGGATAGTGTTTGTACAGAATGCTAGCATATGTCAAACCCGGCTTATTGAACTTAGACCGCAGCCCGAAACAGCCCACAGCACAGCTCACAGCAGCACAGAAATGCTCTGGGCGCACACAGGAGAAACACATTCGCGTATTCACACACTTTTATGCATGCTCAAACATATACAGTATATTTATATGTGCGCATACATATGCAAAGGCATGCACGCACTGACAGGGGTTACTCAGTGCACTCTCTCTGAAAGAATGACCTCACTCGAGCCATCAGGAGACTGCAGGCAGGATGAAAAGCAAGCAAACCCAGTGGGGGCGGGGGGGTAGAGAAAGACAAAATGTCACATGAGAGAGTTTGTGTGACGCATATTAATTTTCATGTAAGCTGATATGCCCGCTAATGATCAGCTTTCATCTTGTGGACCCTGATGACCTTAGCAAGCGTACTTAACACATGTTGTTCCACATGATTACACAGGCTGAGGGACCGTGGCCGCTGATCACTGAGGTATCAGCTGGCTTTTTTCATTCACCACTTACTGGTTACTGGTCGTGTGTTGTGAGCAGTGTTGGGCAGTTACCATTACCTGGCAACATGGATGTGTGTTATCACTTTCTGATTAACAATCATTATGATATATATTGCGGTATATAGTAGTCTAAAAAGCACTATGTACATACCACTTCATTTACAGTATGAGTGTATGTATGGCATGGGATTATCACTGGTTAGCTTCTGGAGTGTAGCATACAGTATGTGGTGAGTTCCTTAACTTCAGCCAGGAGGGGGAGAGTATTTAAGCTCAGACTGAAAGAAAGCTACTTCTTAAACCAGTTTTTAAATGCTTACACTGCACAGTTAAGTGAATCTGAGAATATTGTTGTGTGATCTGGAGGTTTGAAGTACAAACTACACTGCAGATTTTAGCATCGTACAAATCGTATGCCTACATTACTTAACTTGTGAAGGTGTGAACCATGAAAAAATTGCCAGAAAATTTTTTTTGAAAATTGAGTGTTTATTGAACCTTCTGATAAATTTAAAAAGAAACTAAATATTCATTTGTATATATAAGTTTTAATTTGTGTCATATTTGCTAATTTATTGCTTAAAAATGTATTGTGCAATTTATTTAGGATCTTTGGGGGGAAAATAAACTGATAATGTAGAAGTAAGTCTCAAAAACTCCAATATGATACACTTGGCGCTAAAGGGTAAAACTAAATAGTCACCTGTCTATTCCTAAACCTAACAAAGTCACTTTTTTGTCTCAGTCCAGCCTGGTATTTTGGCAGTTAACACTAACCAAACACTGGAAATGAAAAGTCAAAAGTTAAAGGAAAACAGAAGTCTGAAAATCAGAATCCACTCGTGTCTTTGGGATAAAAGTGCTCTGATAGATGCAACTTCCATCCCTCCAACCTCCCTATGTGGACTTTGTCACATTTTTTACTTCCTCATCCCGCAATATGCTGTACATCTGTAAGTTTCTGTAAGTCATTAATGAGAATGTGTTGGGTCTCAGTGACCTGATGTGCTCCCAGGTCTTGGTCCGGGATCTGTTAGAGACGAGACTCCACACAGAAAATAAAGCAGCTCTGTGAATGGACTATAAAAATAGTTTGTCTTTTTCATGTTTACGGTCTTTAAATAAATGCTCCTCCTTAACCAGATTTATGGACAAGCGTGTGTTTTCCATTCAAGGAGGATGATGCCCAGATGATTGCCTTGTTACTTTAGCACTATATAATGTCTATACTGCCCTTACAAGATCCTTAAGGGACCCTCAGAGCCCCCCTGTGTGTGAAATTTGCCCCAGATAATGATCTCCTTCTGGGATACAGCCACTTTCAGCACCAGGCCTGTTTTACACCCCATTTACCAGGAAGACAGTGAAAGACTTGCCATTTCGGGATTATACCATTGGAGTGTACATAGGAGACAATGAAGCTGGAGTTGACCTGTAACATCTTTTTCCATTTGACAGCAATATCCGTAAGACAAAACAGACTGGAAAAAGTGCCATGTCTTCTTGGGAAGTGTCTCTCTAGGATAACAGATTGTAAGGTCCCTTGTACCCTCTCCACTGACTCATTTTTCTGTACTTTCCTCGATCCATCTCTTTATCACCCCCCCCTCCTCCCCCTCCATCCTTCAGTCTCCCACACACCCCTGCTCCTCTCTACCCATCGTCATTGTGCCTTAAATCTCTCTTTCCGCCTGATTTTGTCTCAAAGGTGATTGAGGAGGTTCTCGCTATAGATGAAAAAAGGCTCTCTATAGATGAAAGGAACTGTGTAGAATCAACACATTAGACAACCTTGCTGCTCCACTCCCCCTTAAAGTAACAACATGATGCAACACACTCTCTCACACGCACACATATGCAAGAGAAAAGGAGTACTATGTATTATGATATCTTGCATGTGGGAGGAGAGGTACGCCAACAAGTAAGGAGATGAATAGTGTTAAGGCTTGTTAAACCACATATGTCAGAATCAGATAGGAATGAGCTCGATTCTTTCTTTCCTCAAAGCTTAATATGAAATAGATCTTTACATCCAGCCGAGATCGGCTGTTTTTTTTTGTTTTTTTTTAAATGTGTGATTTGTGTATGTGTACCAGTGTGAGTTCATGCATCTGCACAGATGTAGTCAGAGTTGCAGAAAGATTTCTGCGCACACTGTAAGTCCATGTTAACCACAAAAGTAGCGTGCCATACATGCATGTATGCAGATATGCAGACACACATACACACACACACGCACACACACTTCACTGTGGTGTCCTGAGCCTGTGTGGCCCAGCACTGGGATGTGGAGTGAAGCAGGAAATGTGTGAGCCATGAAGGCATGTGTTTATGCTGGCTGCAGTCGCCCATCACCAGCCAGAGGGAAAACAGACACCAGGGCCGCTCCGCTTGCTCTCCATCTTATTCCTTCTCCTCCAAACCCTCAGTGTGATCTTTTGTCACCTCTGGCTCTCCAAGATTTTTGCCTCTCGCACAAGTTTCTTTGTTATTCCTCTCTTTTTTTTTCCTTCTCATTGTTTTTCTTTACTTTTCATCCTTGAAATGCAGGATACAAAAATAAATCTGTGCACTACATGTCAGATGTTATAGTTCTTTTAATAACACAAGGCTGGCCTTTAATGTGCACAGTTCAAAGCGGGACTTTATCGACAGAAAATCAGTTCCAGAAATAAATACTTCCAAAAACTCTCCACAGCAGCAGAAGTAACCCCAGTGGGGACCCTCTAGTGGCTATAAAGATGAGCTGTTTAGATAATGACACTTATAAATAAAAGTATGAATACTCATTAAAGACAAATAGTGAAGCAGTGAGGCAGTGTTAATAAAATGAAATTTAATAACCCCACTAATAATGCAAAAATAAATAAAGGCAGACTTGCAGAACTTGGCTATATTTCTCACTGTTGTTGGCCGGAGTCCTGAATCAACAGTTTGCTCTCATCAAGGCAATTTTTCCTCAAGGTTTGGACAATAAAGCTTTTGGACAATAAAAAGTCCTGTCACACAGTTGAATAGATTTCAGTATTTCTCTGTTTGTAATGCAGCTACATTAGCTTAATCGTTGCCTGATGTTTCCTATATTCTGTGTAACTCTGTATGTGTAGTGCAGTGACCCAGCAACATGCTTTGATTGGGATCTGCTCTCCGTTATGGCTAGGTGTTGGAGCATGGCGTGGCAGACCAGTTATCAGAAACAATGGGACTCACGCAAGGAAAATATGTGCCGAGTGGTTTAGGAGGGTTTGTGTCTACCTTTGTCCATATGATAAGACACTGAAATCAGCTAAAATGAACCGCAAACTAAATCTAATGTTTGAGTCAGGACCACTATAGTCAAAAGAAGATTAGTTCCATCTGTTTAGATTTGGCATCACCACCTTTCCACACATACATGGAAAGCAAAAGGCGGGGAGAGCTGCGGTTAGACCCCCTCCCAGAACAGCGCAGGCATCAGTGACAACAGCTATGACAATAAGTCAGAGACGGCATGAAAAGGAGGAGCTGGGTGGAGGTGGGTTGCAAAGTAGCTTGCAGATGTTTAACAACTGTAGGGAGGCTAAAGCACCTTAAATAAGCGTGTCTAATGAGATTCATAAGGCTGAGCCATCAGCTGATGTGGGCTGGTGTAGAGATCAGCTGATCGTGATTTTTTTTTTTTTTTGCCTTACCAAGCTAACGTTCTCTGGGTTTGAAAGGATTTTATGACTTGATTGGCATGTTTTGGCAACTTATACTTTGGGTTTTGCAGACCATGATCATCTTCTATTCCACCTCATGGTCTTGCATCACTTATCTTCATCACTGTCTCATCCTCTCGAACAGTTCATCTCTATTCAATGAACTGCTCTGCCTTGTAAATACATGGCTAAGTGCTCAACTTTGTCAAAACATTCACTGTTCATTTTTATCACAGCATGAATTTGACTTCTTTACTTATTTTGGGTTCTATGATGCCTTTACTGACACTGCCAAGTATTCTTTGGGGATATTTCAGACGTTACGGTGGAGACAGTTGAAGGAATTGATGCAACAAGAGAAATCCATCAAGAGTCCCTAGTTGAACTTGAACCGGGTCTTGTGGTTTGCTGTTGGTCCTTTAATTTATCTTCAAGTTTAGAAACTTTACTTTCCATACTCTAAGGCAAATCAACATTTTTTTTGTTTTTGACAAAGTTAAACTTCAGTACTTTGTGAGCATGCATGAACACATAAATATTTACTTGCACAGATTCTTCCCATGTAATTTAAACTCAGTTTTGATGAAACCTGTAAATCCTCTAGTCCTCTTTCTACTTCTGTTATAGATATGTCCAGGCTAACCGCAACTCATCCTCTGTTATCCTGTGCAGGCCAATGCACAGAAATGCCCTACTTAAGGCAATATAAAGTTAAATGTTTGGATGTTTTAGGTATTTTAGTTATTCCAAATGAAAGAAACAAATTTGATTTCCATATAGCACTTTCAGGGGTGTTGATTCTGCTGCACCACTGATAGAAGCTAACCTTTTTAAACAGTTTAAGTTGAAATGGGCAATTTACAACAAGCCTGTTGAAGTTTTTCTGGATCTCACAGAACAAAGAAAGAGAGGGTTTAGGATAAGAATAGAAAAAGGTTCTGGCATGAGAAGTGGTACATGAGGTGTGGAGTGTGGGAGAGGACGCATGATGTTACGGGTGATATTAATGTGCTTTGAAAGAACAGGAAGTGAACACAGACTTGACCTTTTAAGACTTTCTGATATTCTATCTCTGTCTCTTTTATCGCCCCCTTCTCACGAACACACCGTTCTTCTCATTTAAAAAAAAGCACCTTTTGCCCTGTCCGCTTAGCTGCAGCCTGTAAGGAAAAACACAGGGAAAAATTAACTGCAAAAGGAGTTACAAGGCAGCAGTGAGGTTATATTTTCATTTCGACTTTTTAATGAAACAAGTGTGTATGCTTTTGACTGCACAAAACACCGTAGGGGGATGGGGGTATAAAGATTTCTCAGGCGTGCAAAACGCTAACCGAGAAGTTTGATAGCTTTAGAAAGATGGACTGTCAACAAATTGCACAGTTTCTGTTTGATGAGTCCCAAAAGTGCCTTTGAGCTCGAAATTTCTGCCAATTTGTGTCGATTACTCCCCCCCCCCCTTCCTCTTTCTGGTGTTGAAAATGCGCTTTAAAAGTGTACAGTACAGAACAACAAAGCAGGCCTCTAATCCTGTACCTACCTGCTCTAACTCTCCCTCTCTCCTCCTCCTCTCTGTTTGATATCATCATCCATCGTAAGCAGCTGATCGTGATGGAGAATTGGTCAATACAGATAGAGATACAGGATCATCAGCGGCTGTGCAGGTCAGCTCGGGAGCAGATAGATTTAGCGGTCCAAGCACGGTCAATGTCAGTGGGATCTGCGAGGCTAAGTCCCAGTGAGCGTGTGGATCCCGGTGATTGAGTGATTGAGCGCTTAGCGTTTGAGCCTGTGGACAGCCCAAACAAGTTAATCCCCACCCCCACCATCACTAACGCCCCCTGCCCCACACCATCCCTGCTCTAACTCCAGATCAAACAGCAGAGAGGGTTGAACGGAGGCAAATTTAGAGGACAGGGCTTTAGCTAGTAAAAAAAAAAAAAAAAAAAAAAAAGCTCCTTAATGATTTAATCAGGGAAGATACTTATTTGCTGAGGGGTGGCCGCTCGGCTCTGTACACTCTGTGCAAAGCTCTGAAGGCCAGCAAGGCCAGGCTGATGGGAGCGGAAGAATTTGTGATTATGGAGCTGGATTAAAAGACGAGGTTGTGCTTTTTTGATTGGGGACAAAATCAGAGCCGAAGGTCAGGCACGCTGGTTGGGAATGGGATGATCCTTTATGGAAAGAGGAGATCCACTTATAGTTGAAGGCATGCAACCTCACATATTACCATGATTTTTTTTATACAGAGAAAGTTTATTGAAAAAGTAAAGTCACATTTCATTGTGTGTCTTAGAGCTGTAAGCCCACCAGGATAGCCTGGCTGATTTTATAGAATCAAAAGTTGGCGTTAAATGCTTGCTTTTTTTGTACTTTATCAAATTATAATTTAAGGTTTGAGGGTTTTGCTGATTTTTACATTGTATTTCAAAGGATTTGACACGTTTGAAAAAGCTGTATAGATAATATGTATTAGCATTAGCATTGCACATTATATTGTGAGAGTCCTGGACCATTTAAAAAAAAATCAATATGCCAGACACTGACTAGCTTTGCACAATACCAGTTGGCTGCTAGCTGCAGCGCTGTGCCTAAATTCTCTGTCTGTTAGCCTTCTCTATTTGGTTACATGTTTAGTGTATACATTTCAGCGTGGTAATGTCTCAGGTCAAACTCAGCAAGTTGTGCACTTATCACAAATTATGTTTGCAGCATTTGATTGATTAACACGTTAGATTTTACGTTTTGCAGACACAACTTCTCAACCACCTTAACACAAGTGTTTCATGCTGTAGACAACAGGACAAACGCTTGTCTGGTGCTGTAAATACTGAGCAACATCGCAACCTAAAACAGTTCTTAGCTAGCTGGCATTAGCATTGATGTCTGTGCTGCGGATGTATTCTTCACGCTGACTGATAATTGGTTGGTGGGCCCTTTTTTTCTGCTCTGTAGCCAAGATGAAAACTCACTTTTTTGACTTTTATGAGTACACTGTCCATGTAGTGCACATGCGGCCTTACTTGTCATTGTGTGAACGCACTTACTCAAAATAGCGAGTTTAAGTGTGGAAGTACATTTGAGACACAGTGGGAGATGTGGCTAATGTAGCCTTGAGCCACTTTACTCAAGAAGAGATAAGGATTGGGCTACAGAGTTGGGGCAATGTTGGCTTAAAAGTCAATGGTCTTAGTTATTGATCAGAAGATCGTGGTTTCAAGACCCCGCACCAGCAAGCTTCCACCACGTACACTATGGTATCACAGGACTTGCTTTTTGATTTCAGCCCTCTAACTGGCTGGGAAATATGGAAAGAAAATCACTGTGTGCACTGTATATCTAACAAATAAAGACTCATATAAAAAGAAAAGTCTGGTCAAGTCATTTCATCTTTTATATATTTTCAAACTTGTAGTCCTTGAACCCAGAAAGGGTTTTTTCTTTTCTAAATGTGGTTTTTCGCTTCTCAGTTCCTGTAAAGTGAGTTCTTTTCCCAAAATTAAGGCTGTTGTACTTGAGAAGTTTGGATTTCTTATGATTATTTTTATACTATAAAGTAAAATATATATTTAAAAAAATATTTTGGTGTTTGGCATCAAACTCATGCATTGATTATTATAGAGTAGTGTTTCCTAGCCCTCAGTGCAGCGCTCTCTGTGTATGAAGCCAAGTGTGGCTTATTGTCACTCGGGTTCACACACCTACACATGCGTGGCCATGAATGGATCATATAGCTGGCAAATAATCCATCTAAGTCCCTGTGTCCTCACATCAGAACACTGTGTAGGTAGTCTTTATGCTCTGTTAAGCAAGCTTATCTCCTCTGTTTGAGCTCTAAAGCCATCGGTCTTAAAGGTGCTCGTGTCTCGGAGGCCCTCTGAGTCTGACCCCAGAGGAAGACTGAGAGTTGTTGTATTTGCGCTAGTGCAAACTGTACAGCGCAGTACACTAGTGCAATCGAGAGGGAGACGGTGAAATTGAAGAAATGTGATGTTTATATAGTTCATCACTAGAACTATATTCACGTTACTTTAAAGAGAGGATCCTCTGGATCTCAAACAGATTATGGCAGTTAAGCACCTGTGATGATGTCTACTGGACCTGGATCACCAGCGTTTACTGTTGTCCATGCGATGCAGCACATGAAGGTTTAAGGAGGAGTTCGTGTGGAAAATCTCACAAGCAGCGATCATGAAATTGCCACCTGCGCTTCTTCACCGACGTTGATCTTGGCTATTCTTGCTTCATTTAGAGCGCTGCCGACTTAACGTTTTGATTGGAATAATCAGGACCTTCCATGGAGGGCAGAGCTATTTTGTACTCTGATTCAGTGTTACTATTTCCAATCTGTGGTTTCTCTTTGACTTGCCTTTGCTAAATGAAGGAGACAGTGAATGTGAAAAAAGAAACTTGCCAACATGCTTCCTGTAGGTTAAAGGATGAGGAAAAGGTGAAAAACGAGAAGGAAAGAAGAAAAGAGAAAAAGAGGAGAAGAAAGACGGGCAGAGCCGAAATGGAAAGATCCAACTTCTCAGATCGCACCAATTACAGGAACATTCAGGAGCCAGTTTCTGCAAAAAGCATTAGCAGCCGTTCTCCAGTCGTTTCCCCTCTTTTTCCTTGGCACGCGGTGTCTTTTGCTTTCCGTCCCTCCTTCATCTTTTTTTTTCTTTTTTCCATTTTATCTTACGATCCCGGTGGGGTTACTATTGGTGAGGTACTTCCTGCACTAAGTTTTCCTCCCAGTGTGAAAGTGGTCTTTCACACAACAACTGGGGAGTCTTGAAGCAGCATCGAAGCATTTAAGCACTCATTGTAGCTCACTGGTTAAAAAAAGAAAGCTGCAATGCTTTTTTTTTTTTTTTTTTTTTTTTTTTCTCCACATTGTTTTTTACAACCAAACACAGCAACTAAAGTCAGTTTACGATGCTGAGCCATAAACCCCCTTGTGGTTGTTATGGTTGTCAGTAGTTTGGATAAAAGATGCTGACTTGTCTGCAAACACTTGCAAGCTGCTTACCAAGCAGTAGTGAAACTGTGAAAAGTGTGATGCAAACCTGATAGAAAGCATTCGCCTTCAAACTGCAACTTGTACTTTTTGAAATGTGCCGGTTGCAGTGTTCAGTCTTGAGAACGCCTCTGTCGCTCTCTAAGCCTGTGTGACTGAGGCCCAAGAAACGTCCACACTGGCATCAGTTTCAAACTGTAGTTATTGGTGTTTGTGCACCTCTGATAATCTGACAATCCCTCGCTTTTTTTTTTGCTTTTTTTTTGCGTTTTTGGCCACAGCGGCTTTTGTTAGCAGTGGAGAGAGACAGGAAATGGGGGAAAGATACAGGGGAAGACACGCGGGCAAATTGGCGACAGGCTGGGACGCGAACCCGCGCCGCCCGCACCGCAACGCGGCATATGTATGTGGTCGCCGGCTTCACCACTAAGCCACCCAGGCGCCCCAATCCCTCACTTTTTATCGTTTTTTTTACTTAACTACATTTTTTTTTTAAAAAAAGACACCTTTTCCCTAAATGTCAAGAGTTTGCTGCATTTATTATGTGAAATTCCATCTCGAGAACAGATTGCAGTACTTTAGTTTCTAAAGCCATCATCACAGCCATTCCTGCTGGCAGTTGTTCTTGAGGTTTTCTGACCCCTGACTGTAGAGATGATAGCTGATGCAGATGTAGGACAGTGGCTCCATGGCTCATAGAGGCACTAAAGGGATGAGAGGACAGGGAGAGAGAGCTCAGATCTCTGTGGGATTCTATAAACACTTTTACTGTGCCTTAAAGACAGCACCAGACCCTCTGTGGGACCAGCAGAAAGACCTCGTTAGGACAGAGACGGCTGACGTGTTAGTGTTACCTCTCGACTGGTGACCCGACTGTGCTGGCTACAGAGGTGGTGACTAATGACTGTAATGATTTCATTTTTCTCTTGGGAGCTTGGGTAGCATTAGAGGGCTTTACTGGAAGCATTCAAGCTCTGAAGGCTCACAAGTGCAACTAAGTCTAGGTGGTTCAGACCTGACCATTCCAGAAGGTTTGAAACTTGAGCAAAATATACAGGTCCTTTCATCAAGCCCTGCCACGGTGAAGAGAGAGAGGAGGGAAAAAGGTAGAGACAGGGAGATGACCATTAGTCTGTTCTTCTCTACTCTAATTTCACTGGAAGATAAGTGAAATCACATGTTGGCAGCAGTTCTGGGGGAAAATACAGAGCAGAAGAAGAGTGAAGAGAGGGGAAGGAAAGTTTCAGAAAGATGAAGAACAGCGCCGGACAGGCAGATCTAATGTAAAATTAATTTTATAATAATAATAACACATTGAAGCACCGTGTAAGGCTATGGGAGTTTAGGCATCAGCATATGCATCTGTTCCAAATAAACAGGCATTTGTTTTTGTGTTATTTCACATTTAGTTAATGTGGACAGCAGTGTTAATGAACATATAAAAACACAGTCTAGATTAGGTGAATGCCTGAGTGCCCCCCAAACTGTTGTGCTTCCATTTGTTAGCAATGGCACAAACCTCTTAGCAAGCCGCTTCTTATTGATAACTAGCAAACACGAAGACACAGTAGCGTCCATTTAGAGTCACGTTTGTGTCCACCTGATGAATGTAAGTCCAATATTCATGCTCCATTTAGCTCTGTTTCTGCCTCCACTAACTAATGAGGGTAATATTTGCAGCTAAATGATCCACTGTGTTCACCAGCTAGCTGCTAATTTTTCTGTTGTTTGCTGCTTGGTTGGCAGCATCCAGCATGTTTATGGAAGTCATTTTGCTGTAAAGAGCTGCCCGCTGTAAATGGTGCTATGAGGGCATATAACATAAAATAAAAAGATGCTATGGAGCTGAGAGTTGGGTGAAAATTTTCTGTGGCGTTTGTCACTACAAACAACTGATTTCACACGTTTCACAGTAGTGATCCACAAAAAAAAAAATAAATATGGAGTATGGCCTCATTAAACTTATTATCACAGTCCAATAGGCTCACTATCAAGGCCCAGAGTAGAGCTTCCTTATCTTACTATAATACAGGAAATTTCTGTTTGCAAACTCCTCCTACACTTTCAGGAGTTGAGCAACCAAAACTGGCACGCAGACACATCTATTAGGCCCCTGAAGGTTCTTATCTATATCACATATTATGATGTCACCGTGTCGCCGAGCACCCACCTACCGACAGCGTTTATTCACCTATAACACCTTATAAAAGCATCATATCATTTTAATTTCATCATAGCGACATCTACTTTATAGCCACAAAACATTCATTTTGCGTGATGTATTATGATGTTGTTGTGTTACCTAGCAACCACTGCTGTGTTATCTAATGGCATCTAAAACCTTCTTTCCAAAAACCAGATGAGTGTTTATCGATTTTTAAGCCAATATTAAGACAAACAGCAATGCCCACTTTACTCTGCAGTATAGAAGTCTGAAAGTAAAAGCAGGCCTTTAACTTCTCTCTCACGTCTCTTTTCTCCTTTCATTACTTCTGTCACTTTTTTTTGCATAGGAGTGTGCCTAAAGCCTTAAAGGCAACCATATTGCCATCTGTATAACCCATTGTGTTGAGACAAGTAAAACCAGGTTCATACTACACCATATTTATGCGTGATAAAATGATCACTGGATCAGATTAGGCAATCACACAGTCATAAATTCTGGCCTTGACAAGGCCAAGAAACAAGACAGAACACACATTGGTCCAGTCATACCATCTTTCACAACCTCTATGATGTCATCTGTGAGTGAAGTGTCACTGTACAAACTGCAGAAAAAAAAATCTCATAAAAACAGTTTAATAACACTGGCTGTGTTGCTCTGAAATGAATGTGAACCTAACTTTGCATCACTATAAGGGGACAGTATAGGCTGTCCACCCTTGAGCCTCTCTTTAACTTTATTGTGGCTTTGATTAATTAGCGATCCCTGACGTGTTGAGAAAGTTGTCACAGAATGAGGGGTTTTTTTTTTTAACCCTCAAATGCATTTTGTCATGTCCAAGATGCAGCGTCAGTCAAATATGATCAAAGGTTCAGGATAAAAGAGGACAGGGCGTTTTGGGGCCAGTAGCCAGCATAAGACATGCAAGGACCAAAATTTCTGAAAGAGAGTAAGATAAAAGCCAAAAAGAGGCAATGACGAAAGGCATATCAGTTTGGAAAGTCAATAGTTGGGAACAGGTATTGCTAAGAAGCCTTTGCTAGAAACATATTGATCTCTTTGCTCAAGGGTAACAGAGTAGCAAATTCCTTCCTGCATTTCTTCAGCCAGCTGAAAGAATTAAGACCGTTAATAAGCCTTAACTGATACATTTTATAGCTCATCCTTCAGTTGGGCTGCAGCCGTCTTTTTGTTGTCAGTTTGTGCTGAGCTGTAACAGTGCCATCTGACATAAACCTCCACTGATCTCTTGACTTCTACACTGCAGCAGTACAACGCCGCAGCTCATTTTACCTGACATCCACCGCCAGTGCACATTACAGTCTCTCCTCTTTAACAGTCCCTTTGTCAACTGGCCTTCTGTTGGATGGCAGCCAGTGACACAGACAGTGCGAGTGATCTTCATGAGCAGCATTTTGCCACCCCTCCTTCACTCATTCACTCTAAGCTTTCTTAGTTTGCCCTGCCGACGGCCCTCTAATCCACAGCGATGCATAATCCAGTCCCTGGTGCCAGTGGTAATGCAGGCTTAATTTCATTATGATGTTTAATGGGCATAGCAGCAGACTGGGTTACATGGCTGTAATGCTGTGTGGATCTCACTTTGGGTATAGTTCCCAGAGGCATTCAGTCTCAAACAATTACTTCCCCTTTTTCCTGGAGGGCCTATTATTCCAGCCGTCTGTGGACTAGAACTGAGGTCCTCCCAGGTTGTCAATCCAGTCCACAACTTTGGTGAATTTTCAATAAATTTTCTCATCCACCCACAGCTAGATTGTCTTTGTCTTTTAATAAAAGCTTTCAACATCAATGGGATGAATTGGCATAAACTTTGGTACAGTTCTGAGGGGTACCTCTCCTTTTTTTAAGCTCCATCATTAGGCCGGTGTCCTATAAAACTTGGCATACCCATTGTCGTCATATATATATATATATATATATATATATATTATATATATATATATATATATATATATATATATATATATATATATATATATATATATATATATATACACACTTTATTAGCATATGTTTAGCCTGATAACTTCCTTAACATTAGCATGGAAGCATGTCAGCACACTGATTTAGTGTAGCTTAAAGCATCGCTGTAAAGTTAAGAGCAGCTGTCTCTTATCTGTAGAGTCTTGTGCCGTTTTCACACTTTGGACAATTTGGAAAATTTCAGTTGTACTTTTTCACAGAACAGGAAGTAGTCCACTTAAGGTGTGCTCTCACTGCTGGAAATATTTTGTGTGGTCGAGGCGTTGGAGCTGCCTGGATAGAGCATGCACAAATGACACCCAGCCTCTAGCAGTAAATGCACCGACATATTAGCGGCGCTATTCACACGTCAGCGGAGTCCGACATTTCGTACCAGGCAACTGGCAGAATGAAGACTGGCGAAGTCCTAGAAAAGTTCAACAAGTTGTGAAAGTAACAAGTAAAGTCTTGTTATTAATCAAAGTAGTTTGAAGTATTCTTTCATTTTGTTTCAGAAAAGCAAAGATTAAGTGATACTTTTCACCACTGGAAATATTTAAAGCCTTAACTTTGCATTGGCAGATGTGAAGCGGTTAGACAAATTTTCCACAATCCAACCCAAACCCCCTTTCCTAGAACCTGTTTCCATCCAGAAATTGTACGCTGTAAAAACAGAAACTCCTCATGTGAGTGACTCTAAAGCCTGTTTACATCTTTAGACGATGCATTGCATCATGCACCATGATCATAATGTTAACTGCCTTATCCGCCTCCACACACATTTCAGATTCATACATGCAGGGATGATCGCATAGAAAACACGCACATACCCACAAAACTATGTTTAGACATTAAAAAAATAGTGTATTTATGACATGGTGGGTTTCTTTTCGGGGGGGGGGGTGCTTTATAATGTCTTCTCGAGATTGCATTTGTGTGTACATGTGTAGGCTTGGTTCTATCTGCCCCTGGAGGTTTGTGCTAGAAGATGACGGACGATGTAAGGTGGACCGACGATAAACGGAGACCAAGTTTTACTGGATTTCCTTTTTAGTCCATGGTTTTGGCCAGCGCTCCGACTTTCCCTCCGAGTCCACTCGGCCTGCTGAAAGGGAAGAGTGTCACAGAAAAATAAAAAACAGTAGAACTGAGGATAGAGAGAGTGCGAGAGTATACCTCAGGGAGCCTGTGTGTCAGAGACATGCTCTTCTCATTCTTTCCCCTGATCAGTTCCTGATTCCATCTTTTCGCTTTCTACAATCCGTCCTCTCACACCTTCCTCATTTCCTTTCCTCTTCTTTCTTCCCTCCACTAGTCCCCAACATCTCTCTTTTTCTCTGCTATTCTTCACCCCACCCTGTATTTTTTCTTCCTTTTTTTTTTCCATTTGCAATTACAGTAATATGTAACATCAGGCGCAGTGAGATTTAGGGCTTTACCTTACATAACCCCGGGATTTAGCTGCAGGGTTTTAAGGCTTCTCTGAGCCGCTGAGCTGGGGGCAATCGGGCCTCTTTAAAATATTTTCAAATGGCTGAAATCCCCAAAGGGCCTATGAGCACGTAGGGATAGGAAGGCTTTGAGGGCCTTGATATAGCGCAACCATCATTATTTTGTATTACCATGGAGCCTGATCCATTTAAAATACAGCCTCCTCTATTCTATTCAGTGGCCGTGTTTGCGCCGGGTTAATAGATGTGGGTCAAGACACACGACACAAACACACACAGCCGTTGACATATTCACGGTACTCCACTACATCCGCATACAGTTACATGATGTTGCTGTCTACTTCAGGCGTATAGCATATATGTTATTTTTATGTGTTCAATTTTCTGCTTTTTTCCACCAGATGAACAGTCCTCGGTCTCTTTTTACCCCCCACACGAACCTCTACATACACACAGTCTTGCCAAATTGAGTTATTTCCCCTAAAGATGGCAGCTAAGTGTTGCGTTACAAGTCTATGCATGCGTATACACTAAATCAAGATGTGTGTGTGTGTGTGTGTGTGTGTGTGTGTGTGTGTGTGTGTGTGTGTGTGTGTGTTTGTGTGCGCTCTTTGCTCACGCAGAGCTCTTTGCTCACATGGGAGAAGTTTCTTTCTTTTTTTTTAATTCGTTCAATTTAATTTGATATGACTTTATATTAAACTGTAAAGGGTAGAAGGAGGGGTTTGGGCTTGGAACCAGATCACTACGCCAACCAAAGCCTGATTTTATTCCTCCTCGAGGAAGGCCAAACGGACAGGCCGTAAATTTGAAATAATGAACTGCCTGGCCTAACTTGGTGATTTGAGCAGGGAGGGAAGCGAATTGTGGAGAAGAACCGGGTACAACCTGATGGAGGAAAGAGGGGGGGGGGGAATAAATAAAGTAGCTTTGACAGATAGTGGCGTGAACAAAAGCAGATGAGGCTGGAAGACGTCACTTAAGGACAATACTTTGCATGGGAAGAAGAATAAGAGGAGCATGTTTAGGCAGAGGCGGCTTTGATACTCAGGAATATGCATGGTGTTATAGGATACGTAATGTCAGCAGGGTTAAAAAAAAAAGGGCTTCTTCAGCTTCTTAGTGCAAATTTTTAATTTCTCCCTAGCCCGGGTCCTGAGCCAGAGGCGGAGGGAAGGGGAGTTTTAAGATGTAAAGCCACCAGGATTAGGCTTATATGAGCGGAAGACACGGGAGACGAGGCTGGGGATGAGCCCCCACGGAGCCGCAGAGGCCGCAGCTGACCGGGCTGCGCGGCGCTGTTCAGACAGTCAACAAGGGGCTTTGCAACAACCCTGAAAGTTGTGTGTCTTACTGCACACGCAATGAAGGGATGAGGAAGGGATGAGGAGAAGATGAGTTTGGAGATTATAGTGAGGCATTGGATGGTGGAGGCTGATGATGTTTTGGCAAAGCCCAAAAATGCTCTTAAGTCAGGGAGAGTCAGCAGAAGAACCTGTAAAGTTCAGTAAGTCTAATCGACTTTTGGTTCATACCACTTCTGTGTGCACGTTTTTCTTTCTTTCCTAGTTGTTCCGTTCCCTCGCTCAACCAAAGACCTCCCGCCTGCTATTTTTCTATCCATTTTACTGGTCTTCCTGTGTTTTAACAGGCTTTTATAACCGGACTGCAGCTGCAAAAGAGAGCAAGAGCGTTTGGTAGGGAAAGGGGTGGTTAGAGAGGGAGGGAAAAGGGAGGGAGCGGGAATTGAATCATGAAATGAGGACCATATTTCCATACTGCGCTGAAATGTGGACTTTCCATTTTTGTAACTGGGGTGCACGCTCTCTCTCTCTCTCTCTCTCTCTCTCTCTCTCCGTTCATTCCTTCTCTTCCTCCCTCGCCCTCTCTGTCGGTGAAGTGCTCGGCGCAGCTGTTCGTCAGTAGTTGTCTGTTTGTTTGTCTCTGCCCCCCCCCCCCCCACACACACACACACACACACACACCACCGCCACCTCTTCCCCTCTGCCTCCCCCCTCTCTGCCTTTAGCTCATGTAAACTTTGCTTTTCGTCATGTTTTTTCCACTGCTGAGCGTCTCTGCTTCTGATTAAAGTAAAAAAAAAAAAAAAGCAGCAGATCCCACTCTCACTCTCTCCCAACTGTAACTAACAGAGACGCCATTTCATTTTTCTCCTCCTCCCCTTCCTCAACCCCTTTTTTCATAGCCCCCCTTCCCCCTTTTTTTCCCCTTTCCACGGCAGTTTGTTTAGGCCACACGGCTCTGTGAAAACTTCACTGCCAGTGTTTGTTGAGCTTTCCGGCAAGAGCATCTTGAACTGATATGACTTCCTCCTGTGTTATGACCACTACAAAGCCAACCTTTTTTTTGGTGTGTTAATATTGCAAGCCACAGCGAGGCCGAAGCATCGAGCCCTGCCTTGATCCAAGTCCTCGCAGCCATCGTCGCAGAACTAACAAGACGCTCCCTTGCAACCTCAAAAATCGGCATCCTCACCCTACAGATTCAATCACAACCTCAGCCCCAGCGCAGCTAAATGTTGCCACAGTCTGTTCCCGCTCCCATTGCCTCTGACCTCAGCATCCTTAGATCCTCTTTCCCACTCCCGCTGCTGCCTCAGCCAGACGCACTATTGCAGCCGAGTGGGCCGCAAGCATCTGTTTACAGCGCTCCTTCTGCAGTGTGAGATAATGATGGCCAGATACAGCCCACAGTAAAATAAACACGCTGCCACCTCCCTCCTGCAGGCCTGAGTTAGTGCACAGCCTCACTGAGGAGGGTCTAACAGCAGATCCAAACCAAAGTGGAAGAACCCCGGCTCATGTTACTTCTAGAAGTCTTTAGGAATACATTCACTTGATTGTTTTATTGGATGAAATAGTGAAACACATGCAGAAAGATGACAGACTCATCTGACCTGCATTTGCTCTGTTTGATCCCCTCTAAGTCAGAGCTGTGTGGAATGGTATGTGTGTGTGTGTGTGTGTGTGTGTGTGTGTGTGTGTGTGTGTGTGTGTGTGTGTGTGTGTGTGTGTGTGTGTGTGTGTGTGTGTGTGTGAGGACTGGAGCAGGGTCATATATAGAAATGGAGGGAAAGTGCTTTAACCTACCTCAGATACCAGATGAGTGAGGATTACTGCATTGGCTTTGGTTCAGGAGGGCTGACAGAAAAGTAAAGCACATTGCATTTTAAATTCTTTCCAGTGACTGTATTGGTATTGCAGTTTCAACTCTAAAGATTACTAATATCTATACGATAGTACAAAATAAGAATTAGACACTTAGATGCAGCTGAATGCCGTTTTTCTCTCTCTCTCTCAGTTCACAGCCCCCACCTGGGTGCTGCACCTCCCTGAACGGTTCACAGTGAAAGAGGGATGTATGTTACTCTTTCAGTGGAGTTCTTAAGGGACATAAAGACCAATGCAGTGTTGTTAGTAGATCTCTTTTTTTTGCCAGATGATTCTTTCAGGGGAAAAAACAACCATAAAATAAAGTTGTTACAGAGGAATGAAAATTCACTAAATCTTGTGGCAAAGCTGCTGACAACAGTGAGGTGAACTGATGGTCACTGCTTTGAGTGAGAGGATATCTGAGGGGTTAGAGTGCAGTTGGAGATGTACATATTTCATATAAATATTGGTTGTACTAGTCAGAATAGTTATTACAAATGTCCAAGGTAAGTCCATTAGACAGATGTTGTTACCTTTGCCTGCACTATAAGGAGACTAGCAATGTATGAAGTGGGACAGAGGACATCATATAAAATTGGCACGGTTTAATAGTATAATGGGGGGGGGGGGGGGGGGGGGGGGGGGGGCAAAGCAAAAGTTGACCCCAGAACAGGTTAATCTGGTTATATTAGTAGAATAATATTTCAACTGCCTGAATACCTACTCACATATAAACACATATGGTATTCCCCCCTATGTATAATGCAAATATCCAAAGCAGGTATACCTACATTAGCAATCTATTGCAGCTAAGTGCAGGCTAATGTACCCAGCAGTCATGATCGGCAGTTTTATGTTCCTAGCTACCGATTTACACATTGCTAAAGCCTGTTTGAAAGCATTTAATTAGTTTCTTGCAGCACGCCTAGTTTAGAACTTCTCAGTAATTAATTATAATAACTTAGCAGATGCAACCCAAACCAGATGGTAATCGTAAACATATCTTGCTCATCTTTAGTAATATCCGTGGTGAGTGTGTACTCTCCTCAGGCCATCACATAAAACAGAGTGTACATAGTACTTAACTTCAAGTAACTTTATTGGCCTGCAGAACCTTTTAACCTCCTCTTGGTGTCCTCTTACTTTATCATAACAACCACACTTAGAATGCACAATAAAACCCCAAAGCATATTCATCTTCTCTGCCTGCTGAAGAAAAGTCGATGCCTGGATGTATGTGAACGTGTATGCATGTGTGTGTGTGCATACTCTATGTTATGGCTATAAATTGCCATGTATTTTCTCAGTGAAGCTGACAGGAGGCAGACAGTGCAGGCGTGGTGACAGCTGAGACAGAGACCAAACCAACGATTGGGCTCTGGGGAGCGGGTTTGTTGTGGAGGACTGGGCTTGACTGAAGGCAGGGCCGGCTGTCACATGTTAATCCAAGGAATACACAGGCGTTCATGCTCCCTAGCAGTACATAAAATATACACTCACAGTCATGCAGCCTTGCACACGTGGTTTAAACTTACATAGATGTATACGGATACTATTGTCCTCTGTCAATAAAGTGTGTAATTACCACATTCACAAGAATGTATTTTGACAGGTGGTCACACCTGTTCATCACCTGAATCCACTCATAGATCCTACCAGGGGCCCTCGGGATCCTCGGGGGCCTCAGGAGAACCCCTGCATATGCATACTCACATGCACACACACACACACACACACGCACAAGCACTACAGGAAGAGTGGAAAACATCACATCATCATCTAAACCGGTTCCCTTTCTCATTTCAGCTGTCCAACCTCCTCCTCTCTGCTATCTCTCTTTCTGTCTTCTCATGTCATCCAGCTCATTCTTCTCTTCTAGTCATCCCCCTCCTCCCCCCATGCCTTTCTCTCCTTCCCGGTTCCCTCATTCTCTCTGTTTTTCATAAACTTCTGGCTGAGCTCAAGCCAGCGCTCCCAGAGGCGTAGTGTGAAACGCTAGACATTTCTGAGCGACTGCCAAACAGATGCAGGCTCCTCTGGTCTGCCCCTCAATGTGAACATCCTCTCCGTTTAACACCACGGAGCCCGTAAGCAACAGGGCAGCCATTGCAGTGACATTTCAGCCTTTAACAGAGGCAGAACACACTGACAGGGACACATTTAAATTAATATACTTAGCGGTCATTTTGTTCTGGTATGTTTTGGAAAGCAGCAGGGCTGCAGAGCACAAAACTCATGTGGTGTTATGGCAAAGGAAGACCGTCCTCCCCCCAGAATGCCTCTGCGAGCTGTTAGTGAGATGCAGGGATGACTTTTTAAATTTGGAAGCTGGCATTAAAGCAGTGTCCTGGCTGACTCAATAAAAACCCAATGGGATTTTTCCGCAGGCTTTTGGATTATCATGGAAATTGATGCTTTAGCATCCCCACTACTAAGCTCCTGGGTTCAGCGTGATGCAGAAATGCTAACTCATTTCCAGGTTTGGGGACTCTTTCTGGCAGCGCTGCTGTGGCAGTGTGAATAACCACATGTAAAACATTCATTGGTGTTTTCACCTTTAGACAGTGGTGGAACTTGTAACCAAGATAACCTAGTAAACGAAGCGCCCTGATGGAGTGATTCCCAAAGTGTGGGCTGCTGCCCCTGGTGGCAATTAACGATACTGCAAGGGGTCTGCAAGGCATTGTGTTCAATTTTGCCTTTAGGTTTAAATTAACATATGTTTCTGATTACTTCTTCTAAATGTGAATACTTAATCATAATGAATAAAATAAAAAATAAAGGCATGGGATGAGAGGAGGTTATTTGTTTTGTCGCTGTCGGAGAAGGAGCCAAAGTGGAGCGTCAATGGGGATTAAACCTCAACAAGCAAATCAAAAGACTGAAATCAGTTTGAAAAAACACAAAGGAAAAACTTGGTAGGCGTGTTAGGTTGGATGAAAGTTCCACTCCTGATCTTTTCCAAACCCTAACCGAGAAGTTGGGATGTATAAACTTAAAGAAGAAAAGCGAGTGAAAACAAAAGTAAACAGTGAGTGAAAACCATAATGTGAAAGTTGTTCAGGATGAAACTTGCCTAAACTTAAATTACCCCAGCTGCTTCTGAACCTCTGTGATTCCTTCAAAGCGACAGCGTTCGTGTGTGTTGTTCTGGGGGGGGGGCACTCACATGGATCGATCACAGTGATAGGAACAACGAGATAATATGAACTCTAAATTGGACGACTTGTTGGGTAAAGGCTGAATTTATTTTGGACATTTCGATGGCAGATGTGTTAAACATCTGATCCGTGATTACCAGTCACGATGCACTCATGACATAATCACCTCAATGTCACGGTCACAAATGTCGGTATTAAGATTACAAAGAGTTAGTTAACTGTGAGCTCATTTTCAGAAGAGGATTCTCTTCCTCTCAGTGTGAATATTTAACTTAATGCTGCTCCACATTTGTTTTTTTGCATTTTTCATCCTTTTGTTCTCAAGCATGCCGTTTCCCCCCCCCCCCCCCCATTATCTCTCAGTGCGTGTCAGTTTCTCAAACAAGGTCAGATTTTAAAGTGCAGGCACAAGCTGAGATAATAAGAGCGAGGTCAGTGATGCTTATTGATGAATATGTTTTTTGGAACTGCTAAGTGGATTTGCACCAGTTTAATCTCACTTTGCAGAGTTGAATCTGCTGAGGGTGGTTTTAGAGATTTTCTCTGGGTTAATAAGTTAATAGATGGATTGATAGATGGTAGGAATAAATCTCCAATTATCAGCTTGACCAAGGGAGAGCCTGAGCGGAGCCATAAGCTGCCCAAACTAGGCTAATCCTCTGTGTGTGACATATATGGACATGCCCTTTGATTTATGTATATTCTGATGCATGAAAACTGAGAGGCATGAGGCTGCTGCACAATCCTACCTGTGGTGTTATTAACACAAAATATTTTATTCCTGGAATATTTCGCTCCCAGGCCTGTGGCTGCAGCTGGAGCCTGGGACTCTCCTGAATCATTTGTCCAGTGCCCCCCAGCCCCGATACTGGCGACTGTTTAGTTTATCAGCTAGCATGTCAGACGGGGAGACCAGGGCAGTTGTTTACTCACCTTATCAGCCTGAGAGATAAAGCCAGCTTTGACACAGATAGCAGACAGCTCATACGCATGGCCACACACACAAACACTGGAAGGCTTGCTAATGCACGTGTGCATAAGTCTGAAGCAGCGTGCGTGCCCGCACGGAAACAAACCGCACAAACACGCGGCTGTGCTGGGAGCCACTGACCCTTGGGCCGGGTTCATCTCGGGACACAGACTGACAAATGCGGCTGGACGGTGACTCCCAGACAGCTGGTGGTCAAAGGTTGCCTTTCTATCTGTGCCCTCATTTGGCTGATTGTTTTTTCTCGGGCCTCATCTGCTTCTGTCCGTCTGTTTGTCTCTTCCTCTTCCTCCTCCTCCTCTTCCTCTTCTGCTGTCAACTGAAAGAAGAAATCTTCAGTTCATGCTGTAGGTATGCAGCTGATCGTTCCCCAGAAACACTGATTGATGAATGCTTTCGGGTTTTCTTGGGAAGGCCTGCTCACCACTTCAGAATTGCTCCTGCTATGAAACGTTTAGCCAGTGCTGCTGTTCTTTGTGTGTGTGTGTGTGTGTGTGTGTGTGTGTGTGTGTGTGTGTGTGTGTGTGTGTGTGTGTGTGTGTGTGTGTGTGTGTGTGTGTGTGTGTGTGTGTGTGTGTTGATCCCAAATCTGCTTTTTGACTTGGTTTCCTGATTTGACAGTTTGATATGGTTCAGGAGGAGCAAACTCAGTTATGCCCACACGCACACACAAACAGGCCAACACACCCCCATACGCCATCACACACTTCAGTCCATATGTAGACACACACACACAAAAAAAAACAGCAGTGCAGTGTTACTCACAAATCATGGACATCATACATTAAGCCTCCATCGGCATCACCCAGGGAGGATGTGGACTTTTGCACAACCATTCATCGCTCCCCTAATTCATTAGTCCAAATGAGCATTTATGCAGAGCACACATTATTTTTACAGGCCCGCTTTATGTGTTTGTGTGGAGTTTTACAGCCCTCATAAAACACGTTCTCCAAGCCCCAGATAGATTTGGGAGCATTTATTTGCATAGTTCACCAACCCAAAATAAATCTTTAGTGCGTTCTGGTTCAGGCTGGATCAGATTGAAGGCCCATTGGTGTAAATAAAGAGTGAGGTGCAAATAGTGTTGTCTTATAAACTGAATCATATTTTGTTGACATTTTATTAAAACGTGTCAAGAATTACATCATTTGAATACTGGCTGTGCATCATTTGAATGGCTGTTGGTGTGAAGCCCGACAGTAATGTTAGAACTTGGATGTCTTGAAGTGAAAATGCAGAGTTTTTTTTAGCTTCCTGCCTCCTGATGCATAGAATACCATCATAGCCTTGCAGGCCTAGAAGACAGTTAAATGTCATTTTTACTGAGTTCCAGCAAAATCATATTGCCTTAAGGTCTCTAGTTGTTAATATTTGATTTAACTGTGTATTTATACATGCATAACAGCAATGTTATCTCTCATTTTCAGCTCTATTATGGTCTTCATCGCCTTCTGAATAAGACATTTCACTATTAAATTCCCCACTATACTCGAGAGCTAGCTGTTAATGTTAGACTTCCTCTGTTTGGCAAAGTGTTTAATGGGGACTCATCGATAGCTCCATATTTTTTATCATTGGACTCTACTAAGGTAGCTTTGCATGATTCACAGTTCAAAATAATCCTCATTTATCCTCGAGGGGGTTTCAGTCCATCTTTTGTCTGAAACAAGCTGCTACAGCGTCCTTCTTCCTCCCTTTAAGCCAGCTTTTTTCTGATTGGCTGCCCCCCGGTCAACAAATTATTTTAACAGCAGGTCCACTCTCTGTGACATCACACAGAGCCAAGAGTAGAAAAACTGTCTGGAGAGGAGCATTCAGAGCAGTTTGACGCCTGAGCCTTTGGCTTATTATTTGAAACCTATAAGATCATCCACTATTATAACAGCATGACAGGAAATAAGGAAAAGGCACCAAACAAAAGACACTCAAAGAGTGAGTGAAACTGCAGAGGTGGCCAAGCTTGGGTCTATTACTGTAAACCAAACACCCTTCATATTGCACACAGTCATTTGAATAACTATTAATATAAAATATTGATTAGTGTAGCTTTAAGTGTCTTATGATTGCAGCTGATTCCCAAAGCAATTTGCACAAATCAGCTGCCAGCTACCAGAATCAATTCTGATAATGCGGGAAGGGGGGGGGGGGGGGGGGGCTTTTGGGGGACATGGATGATGGTGTGGGCACCCAGGGACATCATTTCCCATTTTGCTCGGGTCGGTTTGCCTGTTTTAATGTGTTCCATCTTTTCACTTAGCTGCATGAATTTGTCCACTGTGGGTTTTGCTGCTGAGAATTTGTCACGAGGGGATCTGACGCAGCGGGGAACGACGATCAAATGCCAAGCCAGAAGTTCATAAGGTCACGCTCTCTGCTTCCAGTAACGTCCCCACAATCCAAACAGGCACAGTCGAGCTTTGAGTGACGGGTCACCGTGACCTCTCAAGTCAAGTATCACTGCACGCACAGCCCTCGCCATGGATTTGGGTGTGAAATTTATTAGTTGGGGAGAATAGTTTGCAATATTTGGTTTCTGGCAAAGTGGTGGCTGTGGTGCGCTGTGTGTTTGCTTTTCCTCATCTCCCCCGTAGTGCCGGGTTTGATCGTGTCTGCTCCCTGGCTGGTGCCCGCTGTACGCTGCTTTCACTCCCCCCCTCCCCTCCTCCTTGTACCCTCCTCTCCTCTTCTGCTCTGCCAACAAGTCTCTCTTTCTTTCTCATTCCATCTTTTATTCTCTCCGCTCACGTCTTTCTTGGCGAGGCAAAACGTTCCCACAGCTCTCAAAACCCCCCACCCACCCTTCAAGCCCCCACCCACCTCCTCCCCCTCCCTTTCTCTCTAACCCCTCTTTCTCAGTCTATCACTCTTTCCATCTCTTCACCCCCCCACTCCTCTTCTTTTTCTTCTTTCATTCACTTTTTTGTCATTTTCTTGTACCCCCTTCTTCCCTCAGACTGCCTCTCTTCCCTTCCTTTTATTTTCTCCCCTCTTCTCCTCCTCCGTCTCTCCCTCCTCCTTTCCCTGGCACAGACTGGCATCACATGATCTCCATTCCCACTTGTGCCCAGATCCTGCCACAGACACACAGAAACACCCACATGCATGTGCATATATCACAGGGTGGCTGATGTCTTTCATTCAGCCCTGTGAACCTCAAGGTTCTGAGTGCATGTACAGTTTCTACTTAGTTCTGTTTGTATGAAACTTAATATATACACACATCATCAGCACAGTTTAAACAAGCGTCCCTGTACAAAAAGCCTGCATGGACATTGAGCATTTTTCAGTGATGTGATCAGGAGCACGGAAAGAGGAGGAAATGGGGGAAAAAAATACAGTAAACAAATTTTTGGGGGTAGAGATGTACAAGCCTAACATGCAGTATGTCCACTATAAAAAAAATACTCTGTTGTGTCATACTTTGGAGCCACAGATATTTCATTTGCTGGTAGGAATTTAGACTAAAGCCCAATATGCCAGAGAGCTTTCAGCTCTAAACCTTCGCCCTCCCTCCTTTCTAAAGCCATGGCAGCCCTGCTGAAATCTTTCCCACTGCTTTCTCTTCCCCCTGCGAGAGGCAGATTTCTTTAGCATGTGTTGCTGCCTTGTGGCCCCCGCTGCCAACAAGTGACATCTGCTGGCCAAATGGAGGAATGACACCTCACCATATGCATTTTCAGTTTGACGTGAACATTTGGATAGGTTCAGAAAAGGGAGAATTCAGAATCAGACCGCTATTCAGACGGAGAGATTAACAGCCACAGATTTGAAAACCAGCCTCAAATCACAGGAGGATTTTTTGCCCTTTTTACTCTTGCTTTTACCCCGAGAACAAGCAGGACTTTTTTTTCCCCCCTCTGTGTCTCCTGTTCCTCCCTCCCTGCTGATCTCTCCCTGTACATCACAGCTCATCAGCATAGGCACAGATAAAAGATAAAAGAAACAGGGCAGAGGGAGAGCGGAGGGGGTAGCCGTGGGCAGCCAGCCAGCCCCCTCCATCCCTTCTACCCCCTGCCCTCTTCTCTCTCCCATGGTTGATTCCCTTTAGGCCCCTCTCACCCCTTCTCACCCCCCTCTCACCCCCTGGCTCTCCGGCTCTGTGTGGCGTTGGCAAAGAGAGGGCGCAGGCGGCACACAGACGGCCACGCAGATGGGCAACGGGCAAAGCAGGGCTGCCTCCCCACACCTGCTCCTTGCTGGCACAGGGCTCGGCCAGGCGGCCACGCAAGTGCACACACTCACACACACACACTAGTGTGCACACATACAAACACAGATGTGCATCTTGCACAGAATTATCTCTCTTAATTTATTGAACTTTCACACATATAGACACAATCGCTGGGAGCGCGCACATGCAAATACTCCCACAAAGCGATGTACACACTGCACACGCGTGTTTTAATAAAAGAACGCTGTCTCCCTCCTACACTCCGCTGCTCAGCCTGTCAGTCACAGATGTTTACACGCTTATCTCCAACTGCGCCTCGACACGTGCTCTCCAGAAATCTTTGCACATATACAATATCATAAACATATATAAGGCACAATCTCACACGCAAAAGCCAACAAGTGAGGTATTTATAGTGTCACACCCACACATTCACACTTCAGCACTAGCAACACAGAAACACATTTCACAATTAATCACATCGCCCCATGCTGTGCTGTCACATGGAGTTACATGCCAGACATTCACAGAGATGCACTATTGTCACTTTTACACTGAATGTGGGCACAAAGATTGATTTATATAGACTTGGGAAAATGTTTTTAATGTATCAAAAAGATGAGAACTCCCAAGCCCCACTAGCCTGTAAGAGCGATTTAGTACAGCGCCACATTGCCAGAGGAATTACAGCTTGGAGCTGCTGGTTTAATAGGTAGGGTGTGGATATGGAAGCCAAATCAACTTCTCAGGAAGGCGCCAAAAATAGCTGAAAGGAAAATCCATCCTAAAACAGCAAACCCCTGGTGTTATTCTTTCAATTTCTAGAAACTCAGGCTTGATTTGTAAACAGAAACGTGCTGCTCCATTGACAGTAAATGAGCTGTCATTACAGTCGTATAATGCAGGGTAGTTTCAGAAGGATGTAGGCGGTTTTTCATTATAAACCTAAAGATTATATCAGTTTTTTTCTGAGTGCATCAAATTTTGTATTTGTGTGGCTTTTTTTTTTTTTTTTTTCATGTTTGGTTCATCTTCCCATGATATATAGTCTGCTCTGTAGTGTTTGTGGAGGGTTTTTTTCCTGTTTTGTCATCTTTTCTGTGAGCCAAATACTCCTAAAAAAAATCATGAGGTAGTAAAAGCACAGAGCTCAAGTGGAAATCTCTGGAGCAAAAAAAAAAAAACTGAAGTGCAGAAAACTGCAGTTCCTCTCTGGCCACATGAGGCTGCTTTCCAAAGCGAGTCAGTCCCCAAAGAGTCCCACATTACAATGTCCAACTTCAGGGATAAAATCAACATGTTTACAGCCTGGTACAGAGAATGGTTTCTATACAGGGGGTGAGTTTTTGTAAGGCTTAAAGTTGTGGCTTCTGTGATTGACAAGTAGCTGCAGACGGGGGCAGCTGTAGCCTGTAGCTGTTTTCTAGACTTCAGCTTTGCTAATTTAATTCACTGGCATGGACCTCTAGACTGTATTTGTGCTGTTCCTGCCCTTTCTGGACTTTTTTTTAGCGGAATTACCTTAATTAATTAATGTTGCCTGTTGTATGGTAGTAGAAATTTATGCTGCAGGTTAAAAATTGTGGGTAAAATTCTGCTTTTTTTTCATTAGTCTAACATTATTTAGCAGGTTTCCTTGTCTGTATGTTGCAGCTGTAAATCATTAGTTGATTCCTTAGCACTCTAAACTCTTGTCTAAATAGGGTTACTTCTGATTCAGTAGTGTCTGCAGGAAAAAACTCAAACACATATTTTAGCAGTTAGTGCTCAGATCATGCAACACTGGATCGCCTTAACCAGACTTCATCCTACATATTTAGCAGCCTCCTTCTACATGTGACAATTCAAAGATAAAGAATTAAGATTTCATATTAAGCATCAGTAAATAAAGTGGATGACTCAGTTTGCTCGGGCTGGAGCGACTGTTCCAGATGTCCTAATAGCTCAGCAGGAATAACCACAATGTTCTCCCCGTCCCCTGTTATTATCTTGTTACACTTAACTGTACACTAATGAAGCAAACTCCTATTAATTATCCAGAGGCGCTTTTAGTAAAAGTGGCATCCTCTCACACTTGTGTGCTTTTTCCTGAACCTAAAGGTGGCCACAGTGAGCTGAGGCCATTCACAGGACAGCCAGTGTCCAGTAAGAAGCCCCCCGCGGCTTAAAAACCAGGCTCAGAATGAGCTTTGCGAGTCGAAGATTGAAACACGAGGGAGGGGGGGGGGGGGGGGGGGGGGGGGGGGGGGGGTGGCAGCGATGGTGGGGTGATCAGAAGGCAGCGACTAGTATTCGTAAACTGGAAAACGAATCGGCCTATGAAAACGGAGTGGGGGAGAGAAGCGGGATGTGGAGACGATGAAGGAGGTGGTGGAGGAGGAGAGGAAGAAAAAAGAAAAAGGAGGTTGAGATGAAGTCCAATAAAAGAGCCGAGTGAACATCTGTGTGGGATAGCCGTGGGGATTAGGAGGGTTTGGAACATTTTAAGCGCATTAAAGATTAAAAAAAAAGGTCAGAATGTTTAGCAACACACCGATAAACCTCTTAAGCGAAACCCAATTGGGGAGGCTGTTCGGTTTCTTTATCCAGAGGCTGGCGGATGGGGAAGTGCGGGTGGAGAGAGGGGTTGAAGCTGCGCAGCTACTCTTGTATATGTATATGTCAGTCAGTGCAGTCTTTCTGCTTTACTTCAGTCTTCCATTTGCAGGAAGCCATACATACTGTACAGTCTACATTATATTGAGTGTTTCTTTGTATATATCTGTATTATATCCACTGCAGTCCAGTCAAGGCCTCGTGAGACCAGATCCTTTGCTGCACTCTGATAGGAATGACAGAGTTTGGACCAGCAGGCAGACAGAAAGAGAGAGACATCCAGAAAAAAAAGAGGCAGAGGAAGCTTGAGGTGGAGCGGGGGGGGGGGGGGGGGGTTTACAGCATGAGAGTGAAAGGGAGAGGCAGTGGTGAGACAGAGATCAAGAGGGAGAGAACAGTGGTAGGCTTGTCCACAGCGTTCTCCAGTAGTCAGAGGAAGAGGCCCCTATCATTTGACTGTGAACTGAACCATGTCTGGGGAGCTATCCTTAAATGACACACAGAGGGTGGAGACACGGAGAGAAAGTAAAGGGTCACAGGCTGCAGCTACATCCACAGTCATTGTTGTCTTTATTTAATGTCTGTTTGCATGTGATACCTGCCCGCTTTTACTTCAGCAGTTCTTTCCAGCTTCTGTTTGAGTCAGTTTATGGATTTTTTTTTTTACAAACATTTGGGACTTTTACCTTATTTTATTCCAAAGTCAGGCTTCCACAATGCAGCTTCATAGCATGATTTTGTTAAGCCCTCTTTGCACACCTGTACTCTGGCATTTTTGTTTTTTTTATAAAAAAGAAAAGCACTTTAAATGCATATGCAGCAGTGTTACTGTCAGTTCACCATGAACGTGTGAAGAAAGACTTGCCTCATTGGTTATGGTTGCTAAGCTCATTCCTGGACACGGTTAGCAAACCAGTTGTTTCTGTGATCAGTGTCTGTTAAAGAAGAGTCACATGTAAAACTCCATCTGTAGCTGTGTTTTCTCATTTTACTCTGGTCAGTGGGATTTTTGCTCTTTTTTTTCCTCCCGCAGATTTGGTATTTTAGTGCAGGCAGATACAAAGACAGCTGAGGGAAGGTGCCGAAAAGCATCCGATTCTCATCAACAGACAGGACGAAAACACTGACTGTTATAGTAACCAGCTTATTGAAATGTATGTAAACGCCTTTGAATTCAACATCCAAAGCCAACCGTATTTTATCTCCGGTGCTGGACTGGTGATGGTGGTTTTATAGTCTCTCATCAGTCTGCAAAATCCTCTTCACTTAGTGCACATTAGATTACAGAGGGCCTGTTTGCTCATGTGTGCTTGTGATGCACAAACAAACACTCTAAGCCGTTCTGTAAATTAGCAAAAAGTGTGCCGCATGCGCTCGTATATGAATATGCACGCCGTAAATGAGTCCATTAGCACTGGCAGCCTGTGTACTAAGAGGGGGAGCATGTGTATGTGATTTTACATTCAAGTGTCACTTAATGATTCGAGCTTGTGAAATTGTGCATTTGCGTGTGGTGTCGTCTTGTTTTTATGTGTATGATGAATGGAGTGATTGCGTAAGTGTGATTTTTGAGTGTGTGTACATTAGCCAGGGTGTGAGTTAGTTGTGTGCGTCTGCATCTGCAGCGTGATAAATGTATAGCCAGTGTGAACTTTTACATACACACACCTGGAGTATATCAGCAATTAATGTACTACATATTGACCAGGAAACAAAATGAGCTGTGTGTGTGTGTGTGTGTGTCATTAGACTGATAGCATAGTGTATTTGATGGCGTCCGTGTGTGTGTGTGTGTGTGTGTGTGTGTGCACTGTATTATCTCTGGTGGGGTGTGTGCAGGGGGCCTTGGGGCGACTGTGCGCAGGAGATAAGGATGATTCATCTGTGTTTGAACGTTGCGTTTTTGTGTGTGTGTGAGCATGTTTGTGCTTTGGAGGCATCTGCATCCATGTTTGGAGTGTGCACATCCAAGCACTTGAACCAACACGTTAATAAATGCGGTCACATGGACTCCAGTCGGAGTCCTCTGTGTGTCATAGCATAGGTGTGGGCGCGCACAAAGGTTGCATTGGGGATTGGAGGCCTGCTGGCTGTGATTTCTCCCTGCACGGTGGTCTTATATGATAATATAATAATACACAACTGCTATTGTTCACCATGAGCATAGAGCATCTTCTTTCTTTAAGGGCATCACGCCCCCTCCTCATATTACTCCTGTACAGGCACCTTTGGGCACCTATTGTGCACCCACACAATATATGTAAATATACATGAATGCTTGTGACTGTGTCATGGATTACACTCATGGAAAAGCTTTCATACACATGCACATGTAGCAATGAAATCACATAAAGCATGCAAACACATATGTACTGTAAAGTGCGTTGGACTAGGCGGAATATGGGGATGACATACATATTGATGCAAATAAACAAATGGGAAATTAAACAAAAAGTTAGCTCAGCATGTCTCACAGAGATGGATTATTTTTCATTATGTTTTCCACACCAACCTCAAAAACAAAAATTGAAATAGACAACGTTGCATTACTAGATTCACAAAGATATTAACTAGATATTAAGTAGCTTTATACAGTCATCATTTGTTTCTATGTATGTAATTTTCTTTTATAATCATAACCGTCATAATCATAAAAATAAAAAAGGTAAAATGAGCATATATTTATAGATTTTTCCGTGACTGCTGCACATGCAGTGTTACTGTTATCCTATAGTTTCCACATTCTTCTTGCTCATATCAATTGCATGTCATTCCTGGCATCTTATTTTTTCTCCTAAAGTGCTCAGTTTTTTTGGTTCAGAGGTTTATTAAAGACTAAAGGTATTCTTTCTTGCCTATACTTTGTTTCCAAATCAGTCGATGATTTTGCAAACTTGTAGCTTTCAAGCGAACTCCCAACAGCACCAAAATGCATCCAGGTGAGACAGTTCAGTCCGCTGTGTTACCAGATGTGTCTGAGACGAGAGCAACAAAAGTAAATACAGGAAGAAGGTCCTGTGTTCTGGATTAACGCTTGTATTTATCTGAGCAGTATTTCAGGCAAAACTGTACTCTGCACATCTGTGGTACTCTGCCATGTCCCAGAACGCAAAGTATACCTGAGTAGGGGAAGGCATTTATCTCAAACTCGGGTCACATTAACGTTGGATCGCATTCTAACCACAAAATGCTCTGAATTTTTTTTGGAGCCTGTCTGAGACCACCTCCTCGGTGCGGTTGTTTTGATCCACACCCGAGTGTGATTACCGCGTTCGCATCGGCACAAATGAACTGAACCAAAAGGAAAAACAAACCTGAGGTCAACTTATATGGACTAAACAGTGAAGGTGCGAAAACACCCTTAGTTATGGGTTCCTTAGTCTGTTGATAGCGCGTCCCACCACACATGTGCTTTCAGTCATTTTGCCGTTTTTGCTTGCAGACAGAACTGACACAGGGCATCCTTCAGGCAATGCAAAGCCAATAGCGTCATGAGTTATTTTTCTATCAGATGTGGGCAGGACTTAAATCCCCACTGGCTTTATGGGTTGTAAATAAACTCAAGGAGTCTTTCCAAACCATTTTTTAATTAAATGAGTGAAATTTTGTTAACTGTCAGCCTTGAATTCAATTCAATTTTATTTTATTTATATAGCACCAATTCACAAAAACAGGGGTGCCTCTCCTCAGGATACAACAATCACACAGCCCCCAGTGAGCAAGCACTTGGCAACAGGGGGAAGGAAAAACTCCCTTTTAACAGGAAGAGCTCTTCAGCAGAAGCAGGCTCAGGGAGGGGCAGTCATCTGCTGCGACCGGTTGGGGGTGAGAGGAAAAGAAGAGAGCAGCAAAGGAGAAATGATCGAATGAAAGCTCTTGTGAATTATGGCAGTTTCTTTTATGGAGATTACGTCATCAGTCACAGATTGAGACAATAAAGTCTGCTTTAAGTGGGCCATCGTCATTGTTAAAATACGGTGAGCCTTTGGGTGGCACCATTCAGTCAGGAGCCACTCATGTTGTAGAACAATAGTTCCCAACGTGACTCAGACTATTCAACGACGTCCAAAACAACCAATCCACATTTCAGTTTTGCTGCTTTTGTTTGCGGCGCCCTGAATACCCGCAGGTCTTTGAACGAAGCAGAGTTCATTTATTATAAAGCCTCAAAACCATTTTAAAGTTCGAGAGCTTATGTTGCAGTTGTGATCACTTCATTTAGATGTGAAATGCTGTGTGCGTGTCTTTGTACCTTCTTGCTTAGAGAAACTGAAAAGTTCTCGAAGCCAAGTTTGAAGCTTTAACACCTTAAACAGAACAACTACTGATATAGTGAAACAGTCGGGCTTGTGATTGTGTAGCCGTGTGGCCACCGGTCTGCTTTGTGCCAAGAGATACTTAAACAAAACAACACACTGAGCCCGTGCCAGTAAGCTATATTATTATCTTCATTCGAACTAATTGCCAGGCCAAACAGCGACACATATGCACACGCAGGCTTCGACAACCACTCATCATTAGGGACTGTGGTGTGCCATCCGTGTTGTCATGACAACAAGGCACTGAATTTTGGCTTGGAAGCTGTCACATAGGGTAAGAGAGATTTTTCAGAGGCACACGGGTTTAAAAGGTTTTTACGGTTTCTGCTTGTAGTCACATAGATGATGGGGTTTGTCGGGGTGAGGGCTGCAGCGATAAGAAAGGCCCCGGGCTTCGTTTACGCCGTGTTTCCCTTGAAGGATCCTTTTATGTTCTTCCTTTCATACTTCCTTCCACTTAATGAGCGTGTCTGAGATTTGTGATCACCTGTCATTTCCACAGAGCACTCATTTTCCACTGCTATTAGTGCAGGTGACATGATAGTCATAGGGTTGCAGACAAGCATCCCACTGGTTATATCCTCACTCCATTAGCACTGCATGTCCTCTGTAGGTCTTTTTATCTTTAAGACCACTGCGGCTGTGTTTGAGAGTGAGTGTGCTTTGCAAGCATGTGTGTGTGTGTGTTTGTGTGTGTGTGTGGGTGTGCCGTCAGCTAGCAGGAATGCATGGGTACCGCCAAAGCTAAGATGGCTGCCAAGCGCTAAGATGGCTGCCAGGATTCCACAGAGCGACAGCGCGCAAGAGAGAAAGAGAGAATGAGAGACAAAACGAGTGTGAGAGGAACTGAGGGAGAAAGACCTGAAGATGGACTCTCAGTTCTGCAGAATGGAGGATGAGTGTCGCGAGAGAGAAACAGAAAACTCTTTCCTTGTGTTTTCCCTCTTCCCCGAGCGATGAGGTGATTTTGTGTTGCTTTTTGTTTTCCCGGTCTTGGCAAGCAACAGACAGGGTGAATAGTGCAGCAGTTTGCTGGCATGTAATGCACTACTGCCACCCAAGATTGGGACACTGATTTGGGTTTAGAAGATGTTGAGATTGGGGGGCCTAGTAGTGGCTGCAGGGGGCCGCATTTTGGATGGGGAGGTTTGGCCCAAGACGCCCTTAAAGCCTGAGCACTTTGGAGTAATTGGCCTGAATGGTATATATGATACAACCATAAAACTCCACAAGGGTGCATTACACATCTGAAGAAGAATGGCAGCTAGCGGGCCAAAGAAAACTAGCTGAAGCAGGCAGCTCTCTGACTGCCTGCACGTCCCTATAGATGAAAGCACTTACAGGAGATGCAATCCAAACAATGCCTGCAATGCTAAAGTGTGCATTTTACTAGTCAGTGTGGGAAGTTAAGCTCAAGCACTTTACCAAACCTTCACAGTCAGTGGATTTTACTTAGTGTTTGTGTTACTTAGTGAATGCATAGAAAGGAAAGTAGTTTTGTTAAGGTGAACACAAACAGGTGATACAACCGCAAGATATGCCCTAACCCCACATTTTTTTAATGAAGGATTTTAATAAAAAAACATTATCACTTTACCTACCCTATACTGTTTGAAGCCCTAACCAAATAATGAGTTTGAGTAAGTCCAAGAAATAAAAACACACAATGTGAGAAAAGTTGTTCTGTTGAACACAGACTATAAGAATACACACATTTGAAGTTATTGATAGTTTATGCTGTCAAAGGCCTGTACTTAAATTCCTGTAGCAGGAGTTTATTCAAAGAATGGCAAAGGCAGTGTGAGAAATTGCTTCGTTAAAGCACACAAACCAACTTCACACTATTTGATTGAATCAATCAATTCAATCAATACTTGGAACCCAGAAATTACAATAACCACTCAGTTAACAAGTCGGTGTTAATAAAAGATTGTTTTTAGGAGATTTCTAGCACTTTACCGAGTGTACCTTAAGGCCTTAAGTGAGAAAATGAATAGATGAGAATCTGTTAAAGGTACTCAAAGGAAAGAGATGATGGTAACCTTTTGCCATTTTAACTGAAACTCAACCCAAGTGGAAATATGTGCTTCTCTTTAATCTCAGCTCCATGTCTGTCTGTTGTCAGTGGAAGGAGCGAGAGAGCGTGCCATTTCCCATCAAGTTTCCGAAGCGTTTCCTCTGATCCTAACCTGCCCCCTCACCTTGGGAAGTGTCCAGACATCTGTCCACCTGACTAACCATCTTTCTTTCTTTCTTTCTTTTTTTTCTCTCTTTTCAGAACAATCAGGACAATCAGACAACTCAAACCAGCAAGGAGACACAGACGTAAAGCCCCCACCAAATGGTATGTTTACAAGTACAGTATTCCATTATTCTCACGCTTTATGTGTCCTCATGCACGTGCATGCATAAAAATGTTTGACATACCTGTGCCTACATGCAGTCAGACCTATACAGAAGTGCATGCACATGTATGTGCATTACCCCAACGTGCGGGCCTCTGTGTCTGTGCAAGTGTGTCCCTGCAGAGTTGGATCTGAGTTTATTATGGTAAGGAGAGCTGATGGTACTGTAGCGTGGGGGCTGTGCTGGGTTTGTGGCAGGCCACTCATAAATCACACTGACGTTATTGGAAGATGGGAACCACATGGCCACTGCCGAGCTGAGCACTGACCTCATGCGCTCTCCCCGCTGTGGTTAACCCCGGGCAGGGATGGAGCGAAGGAGCGAGAGATGGAGAACGGGAGGAAAATAGGGGGACTGAAAAGAACTGAATGAAAGAACGAGAGGCGGGGGTGAAGACAAGGGAGGAGAGAAGTGATGGACAGAAGGAGAGGAGGAGGGAGAGAAGGGAGTAGGTTTGGAGGAAGGGTGTGGATTTAAAATTCATTCGGCCCTGGAGCCATAAAACAGTGTGTTTCACGCACACACACCAAACAGCTCTAAATGTTACCGATGTGGACAGCACATACTTAAACTTTACTTGGGGAACAAAAGTTCAGAATTAAAGTTAACGCTTTACTTTGTGATGGAACCTGCACTGCGAGCTGTTTTAAGCTATTTTTTTAGCTACTTAAGTGGAAAACAAGGTTCAAGCAGTCTGTCACACACATTCACACAATACCAGGAAACATCATCAGCTTTTTAGACACTGACTAATATCCGTCCAATATTCACTTTCCTTTCATCTCTATTTGTTGTTTCCATGAACTTCCTGTTTGGCTATTTAGCCGCGTGTGTTAGCTAGCTGATAGGTATCGTACAGTACTTTGTTTTTTTTTGCTTGTTTTTCTCTTTTAATGCCTTTTAGCTGAAAATATCTGCCCAATGCTGTGACATTCATGAGAGCCAAGAGGGTAAATCAAGAGAGCAAAGTTAAGGACAGAAGCAGCTGAAACACTTTTATTCAGTCGTTGTTTGTAGAAATGATGATTTTGGATTCATTTTAATATACTTAATATAGCCACTGTGAAGCTGAGTTCAAGTAGAGCTAAAATCTTATAACGGCCAGTATTCAAGCATCAAGTGTTGAAGGTTTGTGCTACTTCATTTAACAGCTAGTATTTTTCATACTTGGGACCAGTATTATTTTTAAATAAAAGTGACATGGCGCCGGAAACGTCAACACAGCCGAAAAGAAAAAAGTCGGACTTTGCGAAGAACGCGGGCGGTCAGGCGATCATAAAGTTTTAAAATACAGAGTGAAAACCAAAAACTGTGAAAAAGATTTTCCACTGATAAAACCCACCGGGGGTCCCAGTTTTACAGCTCAGTGTAATCAGTACTGAAAGAAATGATGGTCGTAGTTGTGAAACTACAACACAAGTTGTAATAAAGGTTTTGTTACAGTCTCAGTAGACTTAAAGGACGGAAGTGCATATATATATATATATATATATATATATCACTGTTCCAGGAGCTCTTATTATACACGTGCTCTTTATTATGCATGTGCATGATATATACATAAAGATCACAATGTGCATCCATTATATATCTGTCTGTGTGGAGATTACACCCACTTGTTGGACCTGATTGGTTGTGTATGTTGGACTGTCAACAGTCAAGAAATTGAACATGTCCAAACCAAAGGCCTGTTATAACTTATAGAAAACACATGGGGCCCACTGGGTGACACCGGCAGTGTGTCAGGCCTTTCCACACATGTTTTTCAGCCCTTTCTGCCTCTGTGTGTATGCATGCGTGTGTGTGTGTGTGTGCTTAAGTTTGCATTCTGAATGTAGGTGTAATTTTATGCACTTTTTGCCTCTGCCATGCAGTCCACCCTCACAGACTCCTCTTTCTCTGTCTTTCACCCAGGCAACTTAAGTTTCCAGGACTGCTTTGTTACTTCAGGGGTGTGGAACGTAGCCGAGCTGGTCCGTGTGTCGCAGAGTGAGTCTGAACCTCTGTCTCCTGCCAGTCCTAGTATATTGTTACTTTATTATAAGCAGTAGTGTGTAGTTGTTAGTAGCTGAATTAACTATTTACCAAGTAATTTAAAAAAATGGGTCTTTTATTTATTTATTGTTTTTAAAAGAGATTAACTGAGTCAGTACTGGCTCTGGCCTTTTTAAAGGATTTTAATTAACAACAACAACAAAACACAAGCAGCACTGAGACTTTGCAGTAATACATATTATATTATATTATATTATATTATATTATATTATATTATATTATATTATATTATATTATATTATATTATATTATATTATATTATATAAATAGCCATCTAAATATTTTAGATCAACAGTAAAGTCAGAGGTTTACCAAAGTGAGAGTTCATCCTGTAAACGTAATTTTGTCAGTGTCTCCAAAGTTGTAGCAGAAAGCTGAGAACCAGCATTTTGTTGGTCCATCTATGAGTTTAAAAGTAACGGCAGTCCAAAGATAGAAAATACAAATTTGAATCTTATTGTAGGCGTTACAGAAACATCAGTGGCTCATCAGAGTCGTGCTCTGGGATCCACAAATGAAATGAAGAACTATTTTGATATTAAAAAAGTGTGGAACATCTGTGGTGAAACGACAACCCTTCCTGTAGAAATTTCAGAGTAGTGTGTACTGAGTTTTCTATGTGATGTGTGTCTTTCCTCTGTGTGCGCTCCCTCAGCCCCTGTGGCTACAGCGACAGGCCCCAACTTCTCTCTGGCTGACCTGGACAGCCCAGGCTATTACAACATCAACCAGGTGACCCTGGGACGGCGCTCGATCACCTCCACCCCCTCCACCAGGTACACACAGAGCACTCAAAGCACTCCTTCTAAATCTAATTGTACTACTTATTATTCTTCATTCTCTAACCTCTGTGAGCTTCTATGTGAATTTCCCTCTGGGATCAATAAAGTTATTCTTATTCTCTTCACTGTATTCTTAATGCTTAGCTTGCTCTGCTTTTTGATCGTGGTCTTTCTCTCCCCTCTCTCCTTCCTCATCACTAACTTCTCTCATTCCCACTCATATTTCTCACCGATCTGTCTGTCACCCCGTCTCTGTTTGTGTCTTTTGTGTCTGTTTTCCCCTCCTCTGTCGTCCTCTCCCGCTCATCTTACGCTGCAGGACTGAAATGGAGCTTTATGCAAGTCTCCCACGGAGGTAGTTACACTCATTACAGAATATCTCCCTTGATACTAATGTAACACAGACCCCAGCATCACACTCGGAACAAAAGCCACACACGCATGCTGTCCCACAGATACGCACATGCTGTACGTTCACAGCCCCCTTTATTTTATTGGTCACAGATGTATGCGTTTATAAGAATGTGCAAACACACACAAAAATGGGCTCCAGCATCACCAGGCACACTTTCTGCTCTCGGTTTCCTGCGCGAGGCCACTTTGGGCTGGTGTGGACGCAGCATGCTGTTAAAATTCTGGCCTCGTGTTTGTTCCCTCAGGTTATAACGTAATATAAAAATAAAACATCAATAATTGAAGAGAAAATTTGACATTTTTAATTTGTATGATTTGCTATTTTGCCTGTGTTTGTCAGATGTTTCAGGAATGATATATGATATGACATTTATTAGTGTCCCGTATACCGATTAGTTGTGCCAGTTTATTTCAGTGGGAAACCCTGGCCTGCTTTCTTTATTAAAAACGAGTAAATCAGATTAGTCTCATAATAAATTCCTTTTACTAACGTTTCTGCTGTTCTTCAGGAATTAAAAGAATTCCCTTCATTCTCCTTTCTCTCTCAGCTCCAACAAGCGCAAGTCCATTGACGACAGTGAGATGGAGAGCCCAGTGGATGATGTCTTCTACTCAGGCCGTTCCCCAGCGGCTGGCAGCAGCTCCCAGTCCAGCGGTTGGCCCAATGATGTGGATGCAGGTAGTCCCGCCGCAACCAGTCCATCAGATTCCAAATGCATTTCCAGAAGCTGGGCTGAGGTCCGCATCAACTCAGAGGCAAAATTAAAAATTTCTCATAGCACTGGCTTCACGTTGAATTGTAAAGCCAGTATAACTTTCAAATCCAAAGTGGTTTTCTCTGGAATTAAAGGAATAATTTGACATTTGGGGAAATACAGTTAGCTGCCATAGTTTGATTCCACTGTAATGTCTGCAGAGTAAACGTGAAGCTGGCACCAGCTGAGGTTAGCGTCAGGTTTAAACTTTAAACAAGGGGGGGAAACGAGCAGCCTGGCTCTGTGCAACGGTGGCAAAAAGCTGCCTGTGAGATCTGCACAAAATGTGATGCGTTAAAAACAAGTGGGTTTACAGGAAGTTTGACACATGCGCTCTTTGCCGGGTGAGGTCATTTCCTGGAGTCTTTGTTTACTTGCAAAGATCGGTTGGGTAGATAGAAGATGTTACCTTAAAAATGGGGGACCTTTTATGCTCATTTCAAGCTGCGCATTTCTTATTCTTGGACTCCAGTGGAGTATCTGATGTTATCTCGGCCTTGGTGGAGCCCCCGGTTCATTCACAGTCTGAAACGAGCCAACTTTCTTCTGATTTCTAAACAGAAGGTTTGAGCGTTGACTTCATTATTTGAAACAGCCATGTTTAATATGATCATCCCCCACTGTAACAGTATATATGAGACAAAAGATAAGAAAAAGCATGCTAGGTCCCCTTTAAACAAATCCAGGCTAGCTCCCCTCCACCCCCCTTACGTCTTGCTGTGCTTAGCTAAGGTAATCAGCTGCTGGCAATGGCTTCATACTTACTGTACAGCTATTAGATTGGTAATGCTCTAAATAACTCTGAGGCAAAAAGATGTATTTCCCAGAAATGTCTTGCCTTTGGCATTTATACAGATATGGTTAAATTCCATATCATCTGACTTGACACGGACCAGAATCTACAGCTCATCTTCTTTCACCATCATGCCCCTATCACGCGTCTGTGTTGACTCTTCATCACTCGACCCCCCACCCCCCCCAATCATCCCCACTTGCACTATCTTTCATTTTCAACTTCTAATCCTTTTAATATGCCTAAAAAGAGCCCCACCGAGCCTGTCTGAGGTGGAGAGACGCAACCAGGTTAAAGCATCCTTTCTCACATACAGCCAGTAAAAAAACAGCTTTCTCAGTTACTCTGAACACTTCAGACACAGTTTTGGGGGGTTTTTGCAGAAATTTCAAGTTTTGTTATTTTCATGGCTGAAACTTCTGCCACCACTCCTGTACAGTGGGCGTAAATGCAACACCATTTAAAGCCTAACATAATCCAAAAAAAGATGTTTTAAAATGGGAGGTTGTCTCTCCAGTACCAGTTATCTTATGTGCACCGCGCCGCTGTTGTGATGGGACACGGGAGGAAATCTGATATTGAAGCTATTCCATGAAAGTCTTAAAAAAAATAAATTAAACTTTGATTGTTCTGGCTGAACAATTAATCAGACCACAAACTGAGTGTACCCCACTGCCTGCTGTTTGTTGTCTGAGTTGTGAGATGGACACTTTTTTTTTTTAATGGCGTTAGAGCTAACATCCATCGAGCTTACCTCCAAAACTGCAAGTGCACGTGTGTGAGAGTGTCATGCATTAGGCACACACTGGAGATATAACACAAATAGCTACATAGACAAATGTTTATGCGCAAATGTTTATCCCCTTTGTATTTTATCAAGTGGGTTTAAAAATCTAATATATAGTAAAACTATAGTAATGACTTTTATGTATTTTTCATATGTTTTTCTTATATGTAAGGAGTATTTTGACATTTTGGGAAATACAGCGATTTATGTCCTTGCACAGTGAAGCCTACAGTAAATAGGAAAGTAGCAGCCTGCTAGATAAATACGTACAGAGACTAATGGCAGAGCTGATTTGGCTACCATCAAGCTACAGCACAGTCACAGGTTTCCTCCAGGTTATAAATGAGTTACAACCTGATTATTAATGAGATTACTATTTTGTTTTGTTTTTTAACCATAGCAGTAGCCAAGCTAGCTGTTGCTTCCGTTCTTTGTGCAGAGTTAGGCTAATGGGCTTATAGCCATAATGCATCTCTATGCTTTTTTTTTTTTTTTGGCATGAATTGAAGTAAAATGTTTAAATGTATTGGTTCATGTGATGATGCACATAATCAATAGTGGGTCAATGCTCACCTCCAAACGGGGCAACCCCCCCACTAGGGTTTAAATACCGGGGACTCTCCACCTTTTGGTTTTAGAGCTTTAAATGAGAAGTAAAACATCTTCAAAAAAGCCCAGTCGCCTTTTTTTTCAAGCTCGTGAGACTACCATGACCTGGATGGCTGAGAACCTCCACAGACGTGTTATAATATTAATTTATGAATTTTAGAGCTGCTGATAGACTAGAACCAAGCTAGCTGTTGCTATTTATTTTATTATTATTATTTTACTTTGTAGTCAGCTAACATTAACCATCTGCTGGCTGTTATAGCATGCTGCTTCGCAGTGCAGATATGAGAGTATCAGTCTTCTCATCTAACTATCAATACTCTGCTTATTTCCCAGAATGTTGAATTGTTCCTTTCTTATTATTCTCCAGATGCCTTTTAGGTTTTACCAGCCAAATCCATCTGAGTATTCTTGAGTAGTGCAGCAAAGCAGCACCTCTATAACCACCCATCTACTTCCTGAAATCATAGCCACTCACCCTTTGGGTAACAGCACTCTTAACCAACACGATGGTGATCACATCAAATGTATTTTCAATAGGCTTCATTTATATCTCTTGGGTGTCGTATTTGACTTTGGGGATTGTGTTAAATTGCTAAATTTTCATGTATTCTCTGTCCCTCCCACTCACATGCTGCCATTTTAATACTGCCAGCAGTAATGATGTAACTATTTTATAGACACTTGCTGCACTCTATAACATTAAGATCCCCTATTGCCTATTATTTAACCACCCCTGTTTCTCTTTCTCTCATTCTTTCCATCTCTTTCTGTGTCTCTGTCTTTTTCTCTCCTCCCCTCTTCCATTGTTAACTCTTCCCTTCTCCCCTGTTTGGCCTTTCAGTGCAGCACCATTTGGCCAGTGTGCAGGAGAGGAAGATTAAGCATGAGAGCGATGGAGTGCAGTTTCCTTACCATGGTTAGAACAACATTAAACATTATACTGTGTACATGTATACATGCTCTACCTCCGCTCACACCACCCTCAGGTTGTGTACATCTCTCTCTCTCTGTCCTTTCTTCAAGTCTTTGAGCTCTCAGAGCTGTTCCACATTATTTTTATTTGTCCTTCTCTTCTCTTCTCTTCTCTTCTGTTCTCTTCTCTTCTCTTCTCTTCTCTTCTCTTCTCTTCTCTTCTCTTCTCTTCTCTTCTCTTCTCTTCTCTTCTCTTCTCTCCATCCCTCTGTTTGTGTTCTGTTCTCTGGCTATGCTGCTGCTGGGTGGGGTTGTGTTTCTGCCAGATGTCTGCTGTTGTCCATTGTGGGTTCACCAAAGCCTTTTGGTAGCCCAGTAGCTCCATAACATCCTCCGCCTGTCTGCCCTAAAGATGTAAATCTGTGAAAGAAATCTGACGTCTAGGAGGATAAAGACATCTCTGTGGCATTGAGAACATATCTGAATGCTTATACTGATGGAAACCCTATTGTAAATATGCAATTAGGTGCATTATCACATCCGAAAAACCACATGAATACAAACAGAGTTTCTGAGGTGGTATGAATTTGTCAGCAGCATTCAGCTAAGTGCTTTGGGTGTTGTAATTTTGTTGTTGAGCCCGGAGAGAGAGAAAGCAAGCGATGAAAGACACAGAGAAGGAGGAGTGGGGTGTGTGAATGGGGTTTGTTGAGTAGAACCGCTTCATCCTGCCGGTTGTTTAGACAGAGCTGTTGAGTGGCGTCCCACCTGCTGTAGGCCTGACTCAACCATCTCTGAAAGACAGCGCAGGAAAAACAACATACGACCCAAACAAACAAGACTAAAGGCACTCAGGTGTGTCATCAATGCACAAGGCGCCTTCTGCCTCCGAGACATGCTTACTCACTAACGCGCACATTTACAAATGACATGCAGACACACGCAGACGCGCACAGAAAACTAAATTTAAGCTCTTTCTCTGATTTACATTCACACACACATAAGCGCACTCCCCAATCTGGAGAAGAGCAGCGTTCCGGTCCAGATGGCGCCTCCATGTGTCTACAGCGAAGGGAGCTACTGGGTTACAGCAGACATCTGTTCTGGTGATGGTGGTGGTGGTGTTGGGAGTGAGAGATGCGGAGAGGAGAAGAGGGGCGGAGGACAGGAGGAGGAGGGGGGAGGTTGAGGAGGAGGAAAGGGGAGAGCCTCCGCCTCTTCGTGCTCCGAAGGTGATTCTCTACCTGAATGAAAAGCTCTGAGGCATAGCAGGTGATCATGTAATTCATCATTAAGTCTGCTGTCTCCCGCTCAGCTCTGCTCCGTTCTCTCCTTCTGCCTGCTTGCTGCTGCTGCTGCTGCTGCTCAGTGGTGGGAAAACCCGCTATCAGCTTTTCAGTAAGGGAAGGAGGGGGTGGGCTTCCCATGCATTTGTGATTTTGACAGAGAATACAAGCTGATTATTTGGGCATTAAATTGTCATGTGTGTATGGCTGCCTTGTTAAGGTGTCCTTGCTATGCCCTAAGGACATTACCTTAGTGTTTACGAGTGCTAATGTTGTGCGTGGCAGTCAGTTAACGAGGAGCGCCCCTCTGCTGATATACGCTGTTGTTTCTTGCTTACCTGGGTGAGGAGTGTGCGAGATCTTCCCTCTCTCTGTTGTGTTCATGCACACATGCTAGTGGACCAGTTCTGTGACAGTTAGGGGGTTTGTGTGGTCGCCAGCTTGTTAGCATGGCAAGACTACAGGGTCATGGGAGCAATTGGCTGCCAGTCTGTTAGTGCAGTGTGCCAGGAGCAGGACACAGAAATAACGTAGAACAAACAACTGTGTGTGTGCGCATATGTGTAGACTCACACACACACACACACACACACACACACACACACACACACACACACACACACACACACACACAGATTAAGAGAGAGATCAGAGTAACTTCTGTTAGCTTTATCAGACAAAGCTTTCATTGGGCATCTGGGCCTCATTTGCTGCTCCTCACTCAGAAGCCACATAGATAGATATTTCAGCAAGATACCGACTAATTAGGGAATATCACAGAGACTAAAAACAATATGTATAATTTAAGGCTGTTTATGCATAATAAGCTGGTTATAATTGAAGTTGGGATGTGGTGGCACACAGTCGTGCCTATACGTGCTCCAGTGGAGCTGGAGCCAAACAGGCTTTGCTGCAGGGGCGTATTTAATACACAACATGTTTAGATTCAGTCTCTGTGGCTTTAACAGTACGACTGAACCGAAATGCCATTTAAATGATGTGTTTTCATATGTCTCTGTGGGAAGAAAGCCAGGGAACTCACACGTTACAGATTCATAAAAAAAAAAATTAGCAAAATCAAATCAGAACCAGGGAAATATTGATACTCAGAGACCCTACATTTCCTAAGACCTCTGGCCAAGAATACACCAGTGGCATCACTATCACATAATCAGAGTTTGGAAACTTTGCTGGCCACAGATTACATTTTACAGTTTATACCAGAGCCGATCTACAGAGAGTCGTTTCACATCCTGTTTAAGCCGCTGCACTAAAGATGGCTGCAGTTAACCAGTGGAGAGCATAGGGTGCTCACAAAATAGTCCTCACAGAACAGGAACAAATGAAGGTTGAACAGTTAAACAGTTATTTATGCTTGCATCTAGTCAAAAATGCCCACATTTTCTTCTAATGTTCACAAATAAAGTATTGATTATAGGTCAGAATTAAAATGAAATATACTGTCCTTTTGTTTCCCTTACTTTGAAGCCAGTTGTCAAGTGCCTGTTTTCCAAGGATAATTAGAACGGGCTTTAGGAGGCATGCATCAAAATAGAAACTTGCACGTGTGCAGAAGAAGCAGCTGGTTGTGGTGGTCCGCTGCTTTCAGGTTGCTGCTGCTACAAATCCTACGCAGCTGCTCGTTTGATGTGTGAAATAAAAATGGCGCATATTGTGAAGTGGCTCGCAGTGCTATGACATCCCTGATACTCACAGAAAAGTGTTTTACTACAATTGAAACCCTAAAAACATCTAAAAGTGGAACTGGATCTAAGGTTCAGCCCTCGCTGTCTGTGCCAAAGAAAAATACTGGTTTACTCCACAGCCTTATTAAATCTGGACTACCTCTCGAGCACTCCCTATTATAGAGTCGTTTTTTTCATGTAGTCTTTGAGATGAATTAAGTGCTGGAATATAAAATATAGTTACATATGCCACAATATTGAAAACCTCTGCCTAACATCGTGTAGGTGCCCCTTGTCAAACAGCTCTGACCCCTTTGGTTATGGACAGGGGACCTCCGGTGTTGTCGATCGGTCTCTGGCACCGGGACATTGGCAGGAAATACTTTGGGTCCTGTGGTGCTCTGTCACGTTGGAATTTTAAGAGTTTGGAGGCATGAAAATTTAAGTTTCTCGAGCCATTCGTGAGCAGTTTGGCAGGCTCAGTGCCTTGCTTTACGATGCTGCTGCCAGCAGGGATTGCAGTTGTCATGGTGGGGGAATGGTGGGCTTGGTCTGTATTTACGTTGAGGTGGTTAATACATGCTAAAGTAGCATCCACGTGAATGACATCACACGAAAGTTTCCAGCAGAATATTACGTTTTAGCGGCATTATAAATCTTTGCCAGTGATTTTAATCCAAAGCGCATTAACAGTAGATTGTAACATCTCTCTACTGTATTGGTTGTAAATTGGTTGTAATATGTTCCTAAGCAAGCACGCTAACAGAAGTATAATATCATTACCAGATGGATGAGTTCATGGTTTTTTTGAGTGTGTGTAGATTTTATTATTTTCCCATAATTCTCTCAGTAAATAAAGCGTACCGCGTCCTCCTCTCTGTGTCCATTCCTCCCACGTACTTGTGAAGTCACATGACGTGCCTGGCCGAACATAAGTGCCGGCACCCACCTTTTTCTATGCCTATAGGTGCCCACACACACGCACAGCTGCACCCATGGTGTCTATGAGCATTGTGGCTAAATAGTGATAAAACATTTCCCAGTTTAGCATTAAAAAAAGCTGTTTAGAAATCTGCTCTGTTAGACTTTATAAGCTGAGCTCGTAAAAATCTATTTCCACATCTCTTGGGCCATGTTGAAATTACCCACGTCTTTATTTGAATGTGTTTGTTTTATATGTGTGAATATTGTGTCGTTTAGTAGTTTATGGGCCTCTTTTTCGCCAAGGTTGTTTATCACTATATTCTTTCAACCGAATGCGAAGCAAAACATGAGCTCCGCATGTTCCAGAGAGAAGTAATGAGGTCTGTGTGTCCATGCTGATGTGCTTTTCTGTACTTTAACTTCCTCATTATTCTCTGTTTTATGGATTTTTTTTTCTTTCCAGAGTTTTATTTCAGCTTATATTCAACATTGCGGTTCCACGCAGAGGTCAGATACACCATTTGGCGCTGTTCCTCAAACCCAGAAAGTCTAAATTGTGCCTTTGGATTACCATACATCAAAATAAATTCCCTCAGCACCCACCACACAAGGCCTTGATCACAGAAGAGAGCCTCTTTTATCTGTAGCTCTCACACTTTTGGCCATGTTTCTGGTCCGCTGGTGAGACGGGCCTATACTTTGTGTGCCCGTTTTTGCCAAACTGAGGGATATTTCATGCAGGCTTTTAGCCTCAGCCGACATTTATAGACAAAGGGGGACACTTTAATATGTTTGTCTATGTGTGCCGGCCATGCCGTCACCGCTCCTCTCCTGCTTAACTTCTTCCATGTTTCTACAGCTCTCCCATCTAGCCTTCACTGGCAGTTCGCCCGGTGCTTACCACCCAGCCTGAACAGCTTGTGTATGTGCGTGTATGTGTTTGTGTGTGTGTGTGTGTGTGTGTGTGTGTGTGTGTGTGTGTGTGTGTGTGTGTGTGTGTGTGTGTGTGTGTGTGTGTGTGTGTGTGTGTGTGTGTGTGTGTGTGAGAGAGAGAGAGAGAGAGTTCAAGCACTTCTTTATGAAATACTATAAGTCAGTAACATAAAATACCTGACAGTCAGATATGCAGAAGGGCACTACATCAGAGGATCCATTGATGTATGTTTTGGCATGCTCTTCTGCAGCTATATGTAGTTGCACAGCTCATGCTGGCATTGAATTGAAAGCACAGTCTGCCCCAGATATGAGGCCATCCAGAATCCCATTCATTCTAAAGAGGCATCCTGACAAGTGCAGTGAGTAGGTTGGTTGGCATGTTTGTTGACTTTTCTGTAGCTGTGCCGGGCTCTGAGAGCGTTGTGGTTTGGGATTAGTCAGATAGTTTACGTCTCAAAAAGGAGACCCCGTTTGATTAGATTTCAGCGGTCAAAGGGAGTAGGGGAATGCTGCGTTGTTCATACACTCAGCGGTGACCATAGTTGAACTGCCAGTGCATTTCCCAGCTCTCCTCTGTCCTGACGCTGTGCCCCCGGCCTCCCGACCTACCCCGACCCACCCCTCCCCGTCTCCCGTCACCTCCTTTCACTCTGAACCCCTGCTGCTTTAAAACATGGCCTCTCACTGGACCCTGTCCTCAGTCCCCTCCCCCTCAGTCAGTCAGACGTGGTACAGCTCGCTGACTGTACAGACACAGGGCATCGGACAGACAGATTGTGAAAACCCATCTGTATGTTAAGCCAATCAAACAAATCAATGAATGAATCAGTCGATCAATCCATTGATTTCAGTCAGTCATAATCATTTGATTCTTGTAATCAAATCTGAAAAAGTCTGATCAATTTCTTTATCTTTCTTTTTTTTTTTTTTTTTTGAGTAGAGTCGAAGTAAGAAAAGGAGCCATGTTTGATTAAAACCTCGTTTCTGTTCTGCCATTTTGTTGATCCCCTTTTTGCCAGGACTCTCATCGCCTGGTTCTCTTAAGAAGCCGGGGAAATTCGATTTCAGCGCCCTGTCCTCCCAGACGAGGTCCCCCCGCATGGCGTTCACCCACCACCCACTGCCAATGCTGGCGGGAGTGAGACCAGGTGAGACCAACCCAGCTCCCGATCCCCCCTGATCGCCCCAACCCCTTCCTCTCCCCCTCCTCACCATCTCCTCCTACCCACTCCACACTTTTTTCAGTGCCCCCCCCCCCACCCCACCCCACCCCACCCCTCCTTTGTGGTTTAGAGCTGGGGGCGTTGTCTTTGGGAGATGAGAGTGGCTGGGAATGAAAAGCTGGCAGGTAGCTCTGTGGGTCTGTGCCTCGTCCTCCTCTGCCTCCTCCTACCTCGTAGGGTGCAGGTCTTGCTGGTGATGGAGCTTCTAGGGATTGTGGGTGTGATGCGTGGCTTTTCTGGTCCAGTGTGGTGGTGGATGGCTTGTAGTTGTACATTTCCATAGGTTGCCTCTGCTTTGGTGGATGCTGCAGCCTGTTCTGTCACATCAACTTTGTATGACACTGAAAAAAATGTTACATTGAATAAAAGAGTTGTTTTGATTTAAGTAGCATGTATCCATCCACTCCTGTTTCGTTTTCTGTTCTGTGAAACCTGGATAGCAAAATCATCTCAGAACCCCAAATGTAAATGAGCAATGAATACATCTAAAGGAATGCTTTTGAAATAATTACTATTACCTGACCACCCATAAAGGCAAAACCAGTGTTAGGGAAGCATAGTTAAATGAGGGGGTTTAATTCTTTTTTCTTATTTTCTCATGACAAATGTGGAAAGTTTCAAATAATAAGGTAAGCTTATGCACACCTAATCCCTGTGAGCCAAAATATGAGGCTTCAGACTGCTCGGTACATCAAATGTCAGTTTTTTTCCACTCCTGGCTCTGTATGATGTCACTGAGAGGGGATATCCCTAATATGGTCAGCCACACAGCTCTGTTACAAATGGCAGCCAATCAGAAGAAGTTAAATAAGGATTATTTTGAACTGCAGAACATGCAAAGCTCCCGTAGTAGAGTTCAAGAACAACAGAAGAAGGAAAAATTGCATTTTGAATTGCTGGTAAAATCCTGTTCAAAGGGAAGCTGAAAGTGATATTTATTATAAACTTAATCTACAATTAAAGTGTTATGTGTGAAGTTTAGTTTACTTGTTACACAGACTACAGAGGATACTACTAAACCTGTGAAATTAGTTGTGTTATGTCTGTTCTGGCTCTGAAGCAAGCTTTAAACACTGGGCAGAAGGACCCTGATGACTTCATAATGAGCCAACACGGCTATCTCAGGCCTGGCTAGAGACTTTAAATTTTTTACCAGAAACTTGGCATTGCACACTGGAGGAGTGGGGTTCTAAACTGGTGCGCTCAAAGACTCTATTGAGTAGAATTACGTGGTTTTGTAGGATCCAATCTTCTAGAGCTTCCCTCATTAGTACAAACTAAGCCACAGTACCTCAGCTTCTGCTGATTTTTTTCCATTTTGTTTTATTTTTAAAAAGCTCTTTAATGAGTCCCATATATTTATGTATATAGGATAATAAAGAGATTCCCTTTAATACTACAAAACTTGCTAACAACCAGGCCAAGTGTGCAGCTGCCAGGATCCCAGCTCTCTGAACTCGCTGCCTGCACAGCAGTTGGTTTGTAGTAATTTGATAAATTCCCATTTTATTTGTCTTAAATCGAGTCCCTGTATCAAAATATGCGAGCTGCAAGGTCATACGTGATGCCTAATGATGACAATAATGAATATGTAATATTCCAGACAGGCACTTGGCACAGACTGTGGAAGGAATGGGACCTCAGCAAATGCTTCATGACCTTTAATTAGACTAATCCAGTCATCCAGTCATGATCTTTTTTTCATTATTTCAGATTCTTGTTGATTTGCTTTCCTTTACAGTGTGGGAACTCCAGGCTGAACACGTCAGAAATCCACAAAGTGTGGATTTATTTATATGTGGAGCTAAAAAGGGCCTCCGCATATAAATACAAATATAATTTTTTTACCACTGCAGCGCAGCTCGAGTTAAAGACTTTCTCTTTATGTGCATTTCTAAATTCTAAAGTGAAGGAGCTCAGTGGAGATAATTACCCTTGTGTTTCAGTTCTGTAGCTAGGCTACATCAAAGGATTTTTAAGTCACTGAGCAGATGTGAGGCAATGAGGTTGACCGCCATGTCGTTAAACCCTACTCAGCGCTTGCTGACAGAACCGATGACTCTCGAGATGTGACTACAGCTAATCCAGTCTCCACACACACATACATGTACTGTTTGTGTTCACACCATCGTGCACACATGCATACAATATCCCATCCTTGCGGTGGCCAGCGGTTCTAAGTTGCACACTTTGGGATTTGTTTCTTTTTATACAAACTGTAACAGTGTGCACTCCGGGAATGCTGCCATGCTAGTTTGAAAGCGGTTACCACATCATCAGCGTTGCTGTTATTCTATGTAAAAGACAAGATCCAAGGGGATTTAAGTGTTTGAAAAGTGGGAATGAGGAGCATGCTGGGCCCAGCTGCTCATAGCAGCGATGGTGCTAAGGGGTGGTTTTCATGGAGTTTGTCCCTTCAGCCGCGTTCAGCCACCGTCCCTCTAGGGCACTGTTTTTTTGTCCTATTTGGAACTGCGATCCTGTTTTGAGGTTGAAAGTTGAATTAAAAATGAACCCTAAACGCCCAAAAAATGGCTAAATAGTTAAATTGTTAGCGAAAGTAATGGGCTCATGGTTGAAATAACTAATAAAATGTATAGATGTTATTAAAACAGCTAAAGGTAAGGGATAAATGTTAGCTGTAAGTGATGAACACAATAAACTTAAACCAAACACACCTACACACACTGATAGTTCAACTGTATAATAAATGATTGTTATGAATTTTGTTTATTGATATTCTAAAAATCATTTTCACTTCAAATAAACATGACAGGTGGTGTCAGTAAAGGGGCACCTGGGCTTTGGGGGTGCAAAGGCATAAATGGTGGGAATCAGAGGAAGATGAAAGTGGGAAGGAACGTAAGGATTCCCTCTGATCCTGTCTCCCCCTCAACCATCCTCACCACCCCACCCCATCCCATACCCCCTGCGTTTGGCCTTCACCCAGTCCCTAATGGGATTAGTATGGGACTATAGGAGCAGGGAGACGGCCTCACTTGGGAGCAGGCAGCCTGGCATGGGAGCAAGGTGCTGCTGGGCTCTGAAGCATAGGCCCTTGTCTGGGGGGGTAATGCAGCAGGGTTGGCACCCTCATGAAGTGCACTCACACACACAATGTATAAGATGCAAGCACTAAAGAGCATTGGCAGCCCAATGCGGGCAGCTGGGGGGCCTGTATGGGACGGGGTGTGTGTTAGACTGGCACAGCTAAGAGAAAAGGCTTCTAATACAAAACAAGGAGATTTAGTAATGGATATAGGTCTGACAGAGAGGGCTTTGTGCTCGGTGTGGTAGGGCTCAACCAACTGCTCCCCTTTCACACCTCAGACATATATTCATCTGTTTGGTGCGAGTTTCACTATTTACTCCTCTGGTAAAGCTGAAAAAAAAATAAGAATGCTTTTTGTAAGCTTATTAGCCACAAAATGCTGTTACATTTTGCATCTCCACACCTGTCGTTCTCATACACAGACATAAAGCTCAAAAGCCATTTAGCAGAAAAAATATTAACTCAGATTTAGAGTGTATTTACAGATTAATTCTGTCTTAGAAACAAAATGTGTCAGATAAAAAAAGGCTTTAGTATGTAAATGCCAAAATGCATCAACGCCAATGATTCACACCCTCAAAACGGCACACAGGAGTGCAGGCATTAAGACCGGCTAATATAAGACACTACTCAGTGATCTCTTTGTGTTTTTTAACATGCTTTTTGGATCTGATTTCAAAATATGGGGCTTTTATCTGTTGAATTTGTGCCCATTTAGATGTGTGTGCCGTCTGAACGGTGTTGCCCTAAATTGTCTGTGTGAGTGTTCGCATGTGAATACGTGTGTGTATAAATCACCTCCATAAAGCTGTAAGGGTTTACAAGAGGAGTCATAAAAAAACAAGCAATGCATACAATGGCTATTAACTTGAAATTAGCTTTTCCTAGAAAAACAAAATTCCTTTCATTTTAAAGCCAGATTTAAACTTTATTGCTTCCAGTTGTGATGTGATACTCTCGCTATCATCCGGCGGTGGCTCAGTTCATCTCTACCGTCTGTAAGAATGTGTAGAAACTCAGCGGTTCGTGTCTTGCTCTCGCCGTCTCCCCCCACCCCCGTTTCGCTGCTTGTGTTTCCTCTAATACGAACGTTTGTGTTTACAGGGAGTCCCCGTGCTTCAGCCTCGGCTCTGCACTTCCCGTCTCCCTCCATCATCCAGCAGTCTAGCCCCTACTTCACCCACCCAACCATCCGCTACCACCACCACCCTGGACAAGATCCCCTGAAGGAATTTGTGCAGTTTGTCTGTGCCGATGGCTCGGGGCAGGCCGCCGGGCAGGTAAGGCCCGCCAGCAGTGAAAAGGAAACATCACTCCCAAAAACCCCTTCAGTCTCACTCTGCAGTGTCAAATTACAGAAGTAGACAGAATACTGAATGAAGCCCATTAAAAACTGTCAAGGTAGAACTATTGCATACTATACATTATTGTATACTTAAATACCTGTTAAAACTGTAAAAGCCATAACATTTTAGAATTTCACAATTATTATTTATTACTTCAAAAACATTTATCTGATCATACATGGCTCATCTTTCTCAGTTATGATTATAATTTAACGTGAGATACAGCCACGTTATCCCTGAGGTTTCAAATCCAGTGTTTGTTTTTTCCCTTGGGTCATGTGACTGACGATGTGATTGATATTCAAGAATATTGCATGTTTAAGTTTGAATCCTTCATCTTTAGTTTTGGTGCCTGGACTGAACTAATTTCAGAGCTTTTTAGGTGAGAATTTGAGCAGCTTGAATAGACGTGTGTGAATATCCGTCATTTCTTTGTTTTAGTTTGGAAACTTAAAAAAAGGTCCTTTCTTGTAATTTCACAACCTGAACATATCTAATTGGAATTGAATGACATATTTAAAAATACACATTTGAAAATAAAGTATTCAAAAGTCCTTAAATTCCAACTGTTTCTCCTAAATTTGAAATGTGCAAATTTGAAATCATAAATTAAACATGTTTGAATAAACAGGCCATGTCAGAAAGCTTCTTTCATAATATTTCCACCTACATCATAGGGAACTACACCCGTGCCGTCCAACACACTACACATTTGTTTAGTCAGCTGGTCTACAAATCTTTGTATTGTCTTGTCGATGTCATTTTGCCGTTTCCTCTTTCAGACCCTGACGTCCCCCCTTCCTCCTCTTTTTATTTCTTTCTTTTGCTCCACCCAACCCCTCAGAAAGTATAACCATCAGCACGAGAATGAATCAGTCACAGCACACTTCAAGTCAAGCATACCCGCCCTGTGTTGTGTCATCGTGTTTCTGTTTTCATTTCTAGCCGTTCCGATTTTAGTTGAAGTTTTGGTTGTTTGGTGCTGCTGTTGTTGGTGGTGTTGTGCTTGTGTAGAAGAGTATTCTCCCATGGTTTTGATTTCTTGCCATCTTCCGGACAAACCCAGTCAAACAGTTCGCTCACTTCCCTCCTCCACACCTCCTCCACCCGACACGGACCACCCCTGTGGAACCTCTCACCTCTAGCTCCAACTCCTACTCCTATCGAACCCTGTGGTGATTATTATTTTTCACACCTTCATGAAAGATGCCGTCCACATACATCATTCCTTTGGTTGTTGTTTCCCACCCTCCTCCTCTTCCTCCTTCCACCATCGCTCCCCCCCCCCCCCCCCCCCACCTCCTCCCGCCGTCATGGATATTTTTTTGGACCTGGCCTCCCAAGCTGCGTCCTGTCTTCATTCCGTGTCTGCGGATTGTCGCATGTCGCCCTCCTGATCCTATTTGTGTTGTCTGCAGCCAAACGGGAGCGGCCAGAGCAAAATGCCAGGCTCCTTCTTGCTGCCTCCACCTCCCCCAGTGGCCCGCCCAGTGCCCCTCCCCATGCCCGACTCTAAACCCAACAGCACGCCCCCTGACGGCGGACTCTCCTCGCCCGCATCTCCGTGTAAGTGACCCCGCAGAGACCGATCTCAAAACCAAACCAACACCAAAAATAAGAATAAAAAAAGAAACAAAAAACAAATCAGAAAACCCCAACCCTCTCCAGTGAAAGGACCTTTGTCAGTGTTCTTCCTCCAACTTCGCCCCATCATTGTGTATCCAGCATCTCACCTCCCTAGCCCCTTGGAAGGCTATAACAGCCAGAACAGCATATACTGTGGAGCACAATAAAGTAGATCAAGGCCATCAAAGGTTTGGCGCAAACTATCTTTCATTATGGACTTGGGTGGCATTCAGCAGGGTTCTGTATTAGGCCCCATGAGTTTGAGGGGCTCTACATGTTGAGTCCTTTTTGCGTGGCCTGGTGTGAAAGCTGCATCACCACTCCACTTCTTCTACTTCTAAATCCTCCTTTCTTCCCCTCCTGGGCTCATCAGTAAACCTTGTGAGAAGATTTATGTTATAAATTGATTGACGCTTACGAAAGGGCACAAATTTAGGGCAGTTGATTTATATGGACTCCAAAAACATTCCAGTAGAGTCGGGGACACTGGTGGAATAACTTACCTGTACCTCTTTCACTTTAGCTGCTTTTTGTTGGGATTTTTTTGCATGGTAATTGTTAGAGACTGAGAACAGGGTGTGCATTTAAATTTTTGTCAGCCATACAATACATTTTACTCACCTGTGATAGGAGGGGCACTGGATGGAGCACTTTATTTTCTTTGTTTTTAGCTCTCCTTTAAATATAGTGTTTTTGTTTTACCCCCCAGTCAGCGTCTCAAAGTCTTCTATGTCTTATCTATGTTATTCAAATTCTTAGAAACACATGGATGTATATCTATCTTCCTTCCTGTCTCTCTCCTTCTTGTCCTCCCTTTCCTCCACTCAAACAGACACACATCTGCACAAGCCTGCACGCTACATCCCTGAATCCCTCAGTGAGATTCACATTCTGGAGTCCGTAGGGTACCTCAAACTGCCCTAAATTTGTCAGAGACGTTGATGCCACTGGGTTTTAAATGTCCCTGACTCCTCGGTGTCAGAATTTCAGTGTGCATAATCGCTTCCAACTGAGTTTATCGAGTGCACTTAATCACTCAGGGAGATCTGAGTTTGCATGCCAGATTTCCATAGGGTGTTAATGACCTCAAAGATATATAGTGCTACTTTCAGTAAAAGTAAGTGCATGCATCCAGAAATCTATTAGTTTTAATATGTGCCATTTCATGCTGACACAATATCAATGACCATTTACAATGATTAGCTTTTGCCAAACTTAGAAAAGATTCGCATCACTCATATTTGTGCAAAGAATATGAAGCTAAAGCCATTTAACTTAACTTAGCATCACATCTTGAAGCAGGTATGGCTAATCTAGCTTTTTGTTTGTTTTGTTTAGCTTCAGCGGGCGCTGGCAGGGTGCAAACATTTCCAGAAGTCTCTATGTTTTATATATTGGACGTCAGGAGGTGCTGCTGGACAAATTTTGGTACCTTTGGATCGTGCTAGCTGTTTCCCCCTTGTTATAGTCAAGTCAGCCTGCAGAGCTAAACAAAAAAAAGAAGAAGCCAACACTGAAGTGCCAAAAACTGAAGTTCCTCAAGTGATTGACTCCAAAAACGAGTCAATCCCAAAGACTTGTGTGTTCCTTAGACTGTTCTTTATTTCACGATTACTTTATGGCGAGTGCATTTTTTTTATGCCATGCTCCTTTAAATGTTATTAAGAATTAAATAGATAGGGTGGCCACTTTGACAGATGAGACAACTAGCTATTGCTACAGCTTTCTGCTTTACTTGCCTAATTATGGGAATATTTCAACCATGTTTGAGGTGTTTTTGCCTCTTAGAGAATTTTAATGGGATTACCTAATACATAATATGGCCTGCTGTGTAATATTTATGAATGTTGCTTGCTAGCCGATCAATCTTGTTAGCATTAGCTGGTAACCTAACACTCCACCCTCTCACCCTTTCTTCAAAAAACCAACATGGTAGCAGACAAAAAGCGAACAAATAAGTGGAGTCAGAGTGGTTACATCCATTTTATTTAATTCATCTTATGGTCAGTCTAAGCTTCACTGAACTTTCATAAAATAAGTGAAACACATTTATTTCCCAGAATTTTGAACTATTCCTTTAAGATTCCACGAGAGGTTGTAGTACTAGCTGTTTACTAGGCACTGATGCCCCCCCCCCCCCCCCCCCCTTATTCTGTTTCCACAGCATACTCCACGCCAGGCGCCACAGCTCCCAACAGGTTTGTCGGCATCGGATCACGGGACAACAACTTTCTGAACATCCCGCAGCAGACACAGGTAGGAGTTTGGTGAGATGTTGGCAGTTTTTCTCACTTTGTAGAAAAGTGAGGAGGAAACTCGTTGCAATTACTGGTCAAACTCTGGAAACTTATTAACTGAGTGGATATACGCCAAAATATTTCTTATTCCCTCACTGCCTGAAACCTGCTGCGCGGGTTCCTCCACCTCTTCTCTCGCACCATCCCACAGCTCACTATCAATGTGTGCATTTGTACATCTGTATTTTACAGTACGTGTGTGGTTTACCATATGCGCTCAACTGTTTATTTGGCACATATGGAGCCTACCCTTCAGGCTTCTTCCCTCACTGCCTTTTTTTTCTCTCCTTTCCTTTCCTTTCCTTTCCCTCCTCTTGCCCCCCCACCACACTTCACTTTCTCCCTCTTTTTAGCTTTGCTGTACTTTGCTCACTTTCTGCCTTTTACTCTCTCCTTTTCTCACCTTCTTTCTTCCTCCCCTTCACCACCCTGCACCTCGCTCATGTGCCTCCTCCATTACCACCAGTACTTTTCTCATTAATGTCCAACCACACCCGCCTGGAGCCAGCTCAGCTCCGCTCCTCAACACATGGAAACCATCTGAAACTGCTTTGCTGATCTCCTCCCTTGTTTCTCTGCCCTCTCGTCTTTCTTTTTTTTCCCTTCCCTTTCCATTTCTGCCCCTCTGCTCATTATACTCCACTCTTTACCCTTCTATCGCTTCTGTGTTCATCTCTTTTTGTTCCATCGCTTTAACACACTTCTTCTTTGTTGATGGGATCTTTACTTGCCTTAACTCTTAAGTTGTTTCTGTTTTCTTAGAAGTGGAACTTTGCACACGCTACGTGGCCAAATAATGTGGACACGCAAGCATCACATACATATTCTATTTTATTGTTAAGCATCGGGTTCAAGAACCATGGGTATTAATCTGCTCCTCTAACTGCCTCCACTGTTTAACCACAAGGCCGTTATAGTGAAGTAGAGCACTGAATTTAGGCAATAAAGTCTTGCAGTCAGGGTTCCCCTAAATGCCAAGTGAAGTTAATTCACACCAAAACTATTTCTTCATGGATCTGGCTTTGTGTGTAGCAGGATATCATATTCCCCAATCTGCTGCCAACACATTGTTGTCAGAAATATTACTGACTGCTAGGTATTTAGTTTCATTAGGCCTAAACCATAAAAAAAATATAGAACCAAGTAAACAAATGTATTTGAATAGAGGTAACCAAATACTTTTGGCGGTGTGTTTTCACAGAAAAGTTGAGATGTTCGATACAGACTGGGACAAATTGTCTGAAATATGGTTTTACTTTTCAGTGCAGAACCAAAACACACACAGCACTAACTGTTTACACGTGTCTCTGCAGTGACATGAAAAGATTAATGGTCCACTTAAAAACTAAAAGATCAATTACAAGACAAAGGCCCCGTCAGAAATGAGCCTGTGGCAACAACAGACCAGCAGTGGGTTTTGTCCACCCTCTAGTGGCAAATGTTGGGTGCTGCATGAGGGGGAGACCAGAAACGAGATACCGACACAGCAAGGAAAGAGGGGAAATGGAGGGAACAGAGCAACAGAGAGTTTCGGCCCCTATAGAAGTCACGTCCTGGCCGTCTCGTTACCCCCGGCAACCAGACATGATGTCATAGCCAGTTGATCTTGAATTTGAGAAGGGGTTGCTTGAGAGGGGGGCAAGTGGGGGGGGGCAGGAAAGAAAAGAGGGTGGTCACTGTCTGCTGCCAAGGATTTAGTGGGAGTGTTCACAGGAGATAGATGGATTGTGTGTGTTTGTAAGCGCATACACAGAAGGATAGAGAGGCAGAGTAACTAAGAAGGGAGAAGTTACAATGCCCAAGGCCTGCTGGGACCGTGCCCAAGGGGAGTAGGGTAGCTGAGAAGGGCAGGAGGCAGGAGGGAGGCGGCGGGGAAGGGGGTATTCATGCGACCTGTTAGAGTCAAACAAAACAAAAGGCTGCTTCCCTGGAGGCTCAGAGTTTCCAAGGCTTGACTTCTAGAATGTTGGTGCACCAGCCCACAGTGCCAGATCCTGGAGGCCAAGCGGGGCAGCCAACAACAGTGGCGGTGACCCATTTCTGCTCCCTGCTCATGCTGAGGAGAAGAAAACTCGACGTGAAGAAGGCACAAGTGACAGAGAGCGCCAGACTGCTATCTCCCTGCTGCTGCTCGGCTATTAGGAGCTATTAACTGCTCAGCCAAATTCAAGACATACTGTACTTCTCTCCAGAAATGAACAGACTCGATGGTAATAAGCTGGGCTAGTGGCCCAGATGACAGTTCTGTCATTCACTGTATTTAAGAACTAGAGGAACCCCCTGAAGCCAAAAGCCAACACGGTGTGCACAGTCATTTTCAGGAACTGTTTGCGGTACAATGGTTTCTGTTGTTTCCACATGACCTCGTTTTCTGAGCCATCCTAGCGCTGTGGCCCTTTGGATGGCAGCACCATGTGGTTATTCAGTCCTTCTTTTGACCTGTATGATGCCCAGCTATTGCCAACTGTTGGATTGATGGCTAACCAAAATGTGGAAAAAAGAAGTGCAGTTCTTTTCATTATGTACTAGAATCATGGTTAAAGAATTGTCTTTACATTTCTGTGTTCCTGGGCTGGCACCTCTGAACTTTATATGCCTATATCCTGGCGACAGGTGTGGCTAGAGGCATTGCTTTCAGGTTGATCGTCCATGCTCAGAGGTGAGGATCACAGCAGCCTCGTGTCCGTGTCACATCTTAAAAGCCTTGAGAAGACTTCTTTAAATTGGCAGGAATGTTCACTCAGACTAAAGGAGGAACTGATCAGAATTTGGTGGTCAAATTATTATGCAATCACACAAATTATGATTAAAAAAAAAAGTCCCACAAATGTGGGATGATAAAAAGAAATGATGGTATTTCATGACAAAAAGCTAACGGGTAACTTCGATTTGACATCATATTTTTCTTCAAACATATTTGTGGCCATTATTGAAGCATGCATTGAGTCATCACTGTAGATTACAGAATAGAATCAGGGAGAGGCATGACGGTAAACTGCAACTTCACTGCAAAGTGGCAATTCCAGTTTATTTAGGACCAAACACAGCGGGTCACATTTTGTACAGGAATGCATAAAGTCTATTTAAACTGAGCTCCAAATTCCATTGAGTTCATTCACTTGTCTACCCTTTGTGTACACACATTTACTGTCTTTGACTCAAACATAATCTCATCCCCTCTTTCCCTCTCTCCTCTTTTTCAGTCTTGGTTCCTCTGACAAGATCTGTGTGCAAACCAGCAACTAGAATTCTTTCTTTACAATCGGAAATAAAAAAAAAAAAAACAGAGAAACAACCCACAGGATAATAATTGTCCTCCATCCAACCCACCGACTGGCCCTGACAGTACCTGATACAAAATATAACCAAGCAACGTGGGAAATTACAGCAGCATTATGCTTTTAGTGGAACTCTGGACTTATTTACGCAGTCAGAGGCAGGACCCGTTTTGAGCAAAGATGGATACATTGAAAGATGAATGGATGGACAAGAGGATGCCGGGGATGACAGGGAGAAGGGGGGGGTAAGGGGACAGCAGCAAGCAGGCATCTCTCCTCAAACCACCAAACCAGCACAGCAGCGCAAGAGGAACCGTCAACCGGAAAACCCGTCAACCGGAAAACCCGTCAACCAGAAAACCGGTCAACTGCTCCTACTTTATAAGGATGAATTGTGCAACAAATGGCTTAGAAAATCAATTGTCTAGCGAGTACAGATTCATGTCACATTCTAATCAAACAATTAGGTTTCCAGTGAAAGCTGCAGTCCATGCTCCTGTGATGTCTGTCATCACTTAAAGCAAAGTCAAAATGACCAATGTTCCTATCCCTCGGAATGACCCAAAAGCCCCCTTTCACCCTACTACTAACTAGCGAGACCATGCCAAAACTTGATTAAGGGTTGCACTACAAGCTGAATCAATTAACACTAATCTTAAATATGTGCACTATTTACCTACAAGGCATGGGAGGTAAACCAAACTTGCCTATTCCAAGTTTTAAAGAGGAAACAAACCAAGGTACAAGAATCCTTCACACGTCCTCGACCCCCATCTTTCAGTTCGACAAATCATCGGCCTTCACTCACTCTCATGTCTCCCCACATGACGCACACTCAGAAAGATCACTCAGTCTGTGCCATGACCACAGCACGTATGAAAACACACACACACACAAACACACACAAACATGTGCCCAGTCACACATTTAGATTGTAGTATTTATAGGTGGTGGTGTTGTGTTATTATATTTTCATTTTTTTAAGCCCAGTGAAGTCTTTCTACCTTAATTAGATATCCAAACATTGTGCACACCCACACTGAAAATCACAGTGTGACTATATAATTACTGACAGTTTTCACAGCTATAGACAGCAGCTATTGGTTCCCAATTTGCCCTCTTGTAATGTAGATGAATGATTTTATTATCTCTCGTGTGTTCTCTTATTTGAATTTATTCCTTTTTTTTTTTTTTTTTTGGATTTGTACTATTTTATAATTGTTTTGTATTTGAATGACAGCACCTTAAAGAGAAACACAGTTAGAAGCGGTATGTTGAAGCAGTGGAGACAGGGTGGTTAGCTAACCTAGATCACATAAGTGCAACTGCTTGCAAAAACTTTTGGGATAAATGCTTATTTGCATTTTTTCCAGAGAGTTAAGATGGAGGGGATTGATGCCACTACATCAAGCAGCTGGTTGGCTTAACTTAGGTTAGTGTCGAGACCTGGGGAGAAATGGCTGGCCTGGCTCTGTCCAAAGGTAACAAAACCACCAAACCTGCACCTCCAGTGCTCATTTTAATGATGTGAGGATTTTATAGCTATATATCCATGAAAAACCTGAACAATTTTAATAGGGTGGAGGCTTGAAACCTGTTTGTCTGTTGAGTTCCAGCGGGTGACTGAAATCACCTCTGCATTTTAACCATTTAGACGGCAGCTCTGGTGTTTTTTAACAGTGAAGTACATTATGACATCATTACTGTGAGAAGATTTCACAGTCCCAGAAAGAACAGCATATCAAAGTAATCCACTTGGTTAGTCACCATAGACTGTATATAAAAGATGGACAATAGCTACTGTGATGTCATCCATTGGTTATAAAAAATAAACATGTAATGATGAAGACTTTGGTTTAGCAATCGAGACTATAAATTCATTAGGAAAGTGCTTATTGAGGTCAGATATTAGAAGTGACAAGTAGGATCATTTCCTCATGGCCTTCTATGCAATTGGACTACTTTTTGTAAACAGAGGAGTCGCCCCCTGCTGACCATTAGAGTGCAGGTTTATGCCTTCACTTTTCAGCCCCGGGGGGATACCTCCCCATCCAATGATGTTCACATATTTGATTAGCTACCACAGCACCATGCAGGTTTCCATTGCATTTGTTAGCCTGATTCTAGTGCGTGGGAACTACCTTGACTAAGTCACATGAACGAGGGGCCTTTGTTGGCTTTGAACAGAGCCAGACTAGCTGCTTCCCTGGTTATGATCTTGATGTTAAACTAACCTAACTGTCAGCTAGCTGTAGCGCCATATTAACACGAGTGGCATTAATCTCCTAAACCATCCCGCAAACAAGCATATTTTCCAGTTGTTTTCCATTGACGCGGTTTGCTTGTTCTCAGTGCCAGATGAACTTCTCCTGTAGGACAACACAATGCAGGGTACTGACAATCACAGGAAGCTTATTTTTCTGGGAACTGACCCTCTCAACCATAGTGGTCAGAAAAAAAAAAAAAAATAGTTGCACCTACTGTTTAGATCCAGGTACAGCTGCTGGTGGTGGTGACGATATATGAATGATAGAAAACAGAACCGAGGAGGGAAGGTTGCTGAAGCTGGGACCCAGAGTAAAGGAGAGAGTAGCTCTTCTTTCTGTCTCCCTAAAGTTTACCCTGTTGTTTACACTCCCAGACGAGCCGCTGCTCCAAGAGCAGAGGGGGCCACACTGCGGAGCAAAATGAATATGTGACATATCTGGCTGTTTTTGGAGAGAGGGGACGAGGGCCCGAGGCTTAGCAGTAGGAGGGCTCACAGGTGTGCCCGTTGGAATGGATCAGGTAATGCTCGGTAGTGTTAAATATAGCAATCCCACAACACACGCATACACACGCACACACACCAGCACCCCCCCCCCCCCCCCCCCCCCCCCCCCCCCCCCAAGCTATTGTGAATGGAAGAGCCCTTACAGATCAAAAAACTGCACTAATACAATCATGCCAGCCAACCTTGTCTTTTTTTTTTTTTTTTTTGTAATGGTTACAATAGATTGACCACCACTTAGTATTTCAAATCAGTGGATGTATTACTGGGATGGAATCACACTTGTAGAGCACAGATCGCCACTTCTTTAAAAAAAAACACAGACTTATGAAGACCGTTCACTACTAACACCCCCCCACACCCCCAATGCCTAACTGAGGTCAAAGGGAAGTCTTAAAGATAGACAATCTGAGGAGGCCTTTATGCTTTCAATCATTATCTATAAATATATAGATAATCAGCCCGATTCCTATTAAAAGCTAGTCACCCATCCAACCTCACAAAATAACTGGACTGCCTGGCCATGTTCTTCACTGCAGGGAAAAGCGCGACATAGCTGGCCAACCGATGGCGATCATCTCATCAGCTTCGTAGAGAGATCTAGCTCCGCTGAGTAAGACATTAACGACGGCTAAAGGTGATTTCTTTTCTAATCTATGGAAGTGCCTCTGTATTCCCATTATGCAATTTGTCAAACATGAATTCAGGTTCTTTTTCTCACATATAAGCTATAGTGAAGGGTGAAAAAAAAATTTATGTCAGGAGGGGGGAAAAAAAACGGTGACAGCTCACTAGATAATTGCAAGCATCTTTATATATAATACACATATATATTTATAGATATATACTTTTTTTATTTGCAAGATAAGCTCTGTGGCAGTCTAGTTATTTTTTGAAGCATGGCGTACATCGCACAGTCATAGGATGATGCATCTCGGAAAAACACACACACACACACACACACACACACACAAAGAAAAGCTGATTTGAGGTAAAGTACCAGTTTTTAAACCCGCTCACACCCGCATTAAAGAACATGCAAGGATCGTAAACACAACAATAGATACGTAGACAACAAGTGATGATGACGTAGTTGAGGATTAAAAAAAAAAAAAAATCGAGCAGATTAGGTTTTGTTGTTTTCTTTCTTGTCTTGATGGGAAGTATTGTTCTTGAAACTAAATGATGTATGTTGATTGAGCCATGTGCAATGCCTTGGTAGAGGAATTGTGTTTGTTTGTTAGCCATTGTTTGAGGGTGTCACGCAAAAAGAGGGAAGCCCTCTTCTTTTTTTTTTTCTTTTTTTTGGGGGGGGGGGGTCTTTGTTTTCAAGTCCACCTGCTCCAGGACTCTAAATACGAGAGCGGCGAGAAAAAAAGAATCCCAGTCTTTGTAAGTAAGTGTGGGGAAATTATTTTAATTTCCTTTTGTTTTTTCCTTTTATGAATCTTTTTTTTTTTCATTTCATTTCTATTCATTTGTTTTCAAAAATGTGGGAGGGCTGAAGGAACAATTTTGCAACTCATAAAATATATATCACTATGAAAACTGGTGCTTTCGTAAAAGAATAAAGTACATTCAGTCTCTATTATACATAAATAATAATAAACAAGAACTAAGTGTTATCATAAAAAGCAAATTTTAGGAAAACATGCGTTATTCTATTTCTCTTTTTGTATTTACCGAGGAAGGGGGGGGGGGGTTCTTTGTATGAAAAGGTTGTTGTGACAAAAGGCATTTTTCCTCCCCGAACCTTATCGCCACTGCGGGGAAACAAACAAACAAACAGAAATATGTCAGATCTTGTGAAAAAACAAAAAATGCAACTTTTTTTCTCCATCATGTTGTATCCAACACATGTGAATCTAGCGTGGGACAAAGACAAGATCTTCCCCGATTTTTGGGAGATGCACAGGTATGGATTCCCCAGTTTAAAGCGTGGATGATGGCGTCTGTAGAGAAAAAAAAAAAAAAAAGTTTATTTTTTGTTTCTGGTTTTTTTGTTTTGGGTGTAAATGTCTATTTGCTTCAAAAAGAGGGAATTAGCGGCCTCTGTCTGGCTGGGGGGGCGGGGGGTGCTGTCATCAATTTAACAACAATGTGAACCCTGCCCCCCTACCCCCACCCTGCACACGAACACACACATACACGCACGCACACACACACACACGCACACAACCCCCCCACCACCACCCACCCCACCCCCAACCCCCCCTCCCCACCCGCTGTAAATGATTATAAATATTTGTTTGGTGATGTAGTGTTATAGACTCAGAGCATCTTTAAAGGTTGTCCCTAAAAAGTGCCTTTTGTTCACAGATTCCATCTTGTAATCCTGAGTGCCCATCTCAAAAGAAAAAAAAGTCCCCTCCTTCATGCTTCTATATCTTTCTCTTCCTCTTCTTCGAAGCTTTTTCAAGCAGTATACATAGTACTAAAGGAAATTGGTGTGATTTAGTTCCTCTTTTTATTGTTGAATAATTAAGGAAAAGTGTAAAAACAAACAAAAAAAAAAGCAAAAAAAAAAAAGATATTTTCTGTCTTGCTTCTCTTCCTCTGTATCTTGTCGTCTGTCTCTCTTGGACACTGGAGTAGTCTGTAGCCGCGTAACCTTCTCCCTCTCCTCCCCCCCTTCCCTTTCTCCCTTTCTCTGAACGGCGGGGTTTAAAAAAAAAACAAACAAACAAAAAAACCAACAAAAAAAAGAAGAATACGCAAAGATTTTTTTTTTTTTTTTTTTTGTCTGAGCAGAATGCAGTTAGCTCACATGTTATTCTTGTCTGTACGCTTCACATTGTATTACCATACCCATCTTCTTCAGCTTCTCCATTCAAACAGCTAATGTAAGTGAACAAGTTACACCACAGGGCTCTGGGCTGTGCTGAGGAGAAGGGCAAAGGACTAAAAGAAAAAAAAAAAAAGAGTGGTTTTCACAACCCCACCCGCCCCACACCGGTGGAGGGATAAAAAGCACTCACGGGAATGTTATTGGGCTTTAGGCGAGGGTGATAACCGGTAGGACTGCTAGTGTACGCTGGTTTGCTCATTTGCAGGTTTCCTTGTTTGTATCTATTTTTTTTCTTTTGTAAAAGAATTTGGAATTTGCTTTTTTAAATTATGTTGTCGCTGCAAATCTTAGGACGATGCGTCGAGACCTTCAATTATGCACCTTTCTAGTGGTTGAATGAGACCAGAAAAAGAAAAAAAAAAACACGAGTCGAAGCACCTTAAAAGCAGAGCGGTTCCACAGCACAGAGACTGAGATTCAGATTCAGCACAATCCTTACAGACGTGACTTATTGATTCATCGCCATCCACCAAAGTCACGTGGTTCCAAAACTTGTAAACGTTAGTTGTAAAGCACCGTGAGGTTCCACCAGCAAAATCAAGCAAAAGGAGGAAATTTTAAAAAAAGTATATGCAACATTTTCATTTTTTTTTCTCCCATCAAGCAAATGAAGCCAGCAGCAGTATTAGCGATGAAGCCTTGACGAGTGAACGCGCCACAGCTGAGAAGCCATATCAGAGACGAACAGGTCGCACAGAGCAGAGTGTGTGTGTGTGTGTGTGTGTGAATGTGTGTGTGAGAGAGGGTGTCTGCGGTGTCTGACCCCTGCACCGTTCGGAGAGCCCAGTCGGACCCTGTGGCCCAACGTCAGCATTTTGTTTTCTTTTTCTTTCTTTGTTTTTAATTTTTCTCGGTCAGTTTCTAACAGGTTTTCTTAGGATGCTGGGCCGTGTTTAGCGATATAGTGACTGAGCCCACAAGCCAGACTAACCCCGCGCCCCCTCGACCTTCAACCCCGCCCGCCACTCCCCCTTCTTCCCCTCTGTCAGAGCAGCGTCCCATCCTCAGACACACCTCCCAGAGCCCATGGTGAAATGCATGTGTTAATTACAGTTTCTTTTCCATAATAATAATTAAAAAAAAACAGTTTAAAAAGAGCAACACCTTTACTTGATTGAATAAAAGGATGTTCTTGACTGTATCCTGCCTGTGTCTGCTGTCTTTATTACTGCGTCCTGTTAAGTGCTGGGAGAAGAAATACTTTGTAACTACCTGCTGTGACTGATGTGTTATTCACTGACTGTAGAAAATGTGGATGCAGCTACCATGGTGTCACCCAGGCGTTTGTGAAGTCCCACTATGAAGCCTCAAGCATTTGCGCTGCCGCCATGGTGTTTTGTTTTGTTTTTTTTTTAAACCAGATGTGTCACTGCCAACGAGCATACCCAGGTCCTCTTTTCTGAAACTTAGAATTACCAAAATGTACACAACAGAGTTGATGTTTTATTGAGTCTGACCCAAAATGAGTGGCTGAGCCCATAAACTCATCAGGGAGATGTTTACAGAGGTCAGGGCAGCGGGACATTTTCCCATAGACTTTTGTAAGGCTTGAAGTCTTCATGCAGCCACAGGTATTGACTCCTGGTGGCCATTAGAAAGACTCTTGGTTTATGGTACTTCCTCACTGGCTTCACTTTCTGGACCTAGAAGCTACATGCATCTTTTATACTGTCTGTGGAATGATTTGATTGATGTGTTTCAGGTAATCTTTCAAATACTGCTCATCAGTTGTAAGCAGTCATAGGAAAGCAAAGTTTGGGAGCCAGTTGTTTAACCTTGAAAAATTGAGAGCAACTGTGACATCCAGCTCCTTTGAGGGCTGGATGTCAAAGACTGATCCAGCTTGTGTCATAATGTGGCTTGGCAGTGTGTATACTCCACATGTGCCTGTGTGCACTCCCAACAACATCTGGGAATGTTCCCAATCAGACAGTGGATGGCGTGCCGGGGGCATCTCCTCCTAGACCTGGATCAAGACATTGTGAGCTCCTGCACAGTCTGTCGCACTGTTTGGCAGCATTAGATGAACCAATACATAACATCCCAGAGGTTTTCAATTGGATTCAGGTCTGGGGAATGTGAGGGCCAGTCAGTGTCATCAATGCTGTCGTCATTCAGGAACTATCTACACACACTGGCTACATGAGGCTGTGTCCTGCACTAGCACGCAGTGACAGTGGGTATGAGGATTAGTGGAGCTATGTGCAGCCTTCCAAGGGCCATCAATGACCCACTGCCACATCAGTCATGCTCGACAGGATAACATTTTCCACAACCAGTTCTGGTGCTCTTGGTGAATGCCAATGAAGATGTGCGATGCTGGTCTATGAGCACAGGTCCCACTAAAGGATGTTAGGCCCTCGTGCCACTGGAGCTCATCTTGTAGGGCTCTGGCAGTGCTCCTCCTCTCACAAAGGAGCAGAGACCGGTCGCGCTGCTGGGTTTGTGATCTTCCATGGCTCTGTCCAGCTCTCTTCAAGTAACAGCCTCAGTTCTTTTTGGGGTCAGCTTGTTGTTTTCTCTCCAGTGCACCTGTTGTCACTTTCATTTGCAACAAAGCAGGAGAGATGGCTTCACAGTGGTAGTATAACACCACATTTATGGGACACAGTAACACTACATACAAGTGAAGAAATCTGGACATGAAGTAACTGTAACTGAGTAACTACTTGGTATGGTGCTTCTGTCCTTTTAAGTGATGCCAAAGGAGTAATGCTGCAGTCATTAATAAATGAGTAGTTACTGTTTTGGTCAAAGTTAATCGGGACTGACTCCTTAATTAACAGATAATTGAAATCTGTCACCTAATAATTTACTGCTATACTACATAGTCCTGCATCAAAAGCGGAAAAGGAAGTGCTGATAAACGCACCATTATCTGTCAAGATGTTTCCGATTTGTTTTTCACTTTTTAAAAACAAACCAAATTTGTGCAACAAAGTCCTGAATTTGTGACTTCCACAGCTTCCAATCGCACTGGGAGAATTTCAGAACCAAAGCTTTTAGTCTTCATACTGTTTTATTTTGAAGGTTGACTGGATTCTTTATGGGGAGCTGAATTCAATTCAATTCAGTATTATTTATATAGCACCAAATCACAACAACAGTCACTTTAAGGCGCTTTATATTATAAGGTAAAAAACCTTACAATAATACAGAGAAAAGACCAATAATCAGACAACCCCCTTTGAGCAAGCACTTGATGACAGTGGGTAAGAAAAACTTCCTTTTAAAAGGGAGAAACCTCCGGCAGAACCAGGCTCAGGGAGAGGCAGTCATCTGAGAGCCAAAGATTAATAATAAACCATGATTAAATGTAGAGTGGTGTATACAGACCGAGAGTGAAAGCAGGTGAGTGAAGAAGAAACACTCAGTGCATCATAGGAACTCCCCAGCAGACTAGGCCTATAGCAGCATAACTAAGGGCTGGTTCAGGGTCACCTGATCCAGCCCTAACTATAAGCTTGTTCAAAAAGGAAAGTTTTAAGCCTAATCTTAAAAATAGAGAGGGTGTCTGTCTCCTGGATCCAAGCTGGGAGCTGGTTCCACAGAAGAGGCGCCTGAAAGCTGAAGGCTCTGCGTCCCATTCTACTCTTAAGTATCCGAGGAACCACAAGTAAGCCAGCAGTCTGAGAGCAAAGTGCTCTATTTGGGTGATATGGTACTATGAGGTCTTTGAGATAAGATGGGGCCTGATTATTCAAGACCTTGTATGTGAGAAGAAGGATTTTAAATTCTATTCTAGATTTAACAGGGAGCCAATGAATTGAAGCCAATATGGGAGAAATCTGCTCTCTCTTTCTAGTCCCTGTCAGTACTCTAGCTGCAGCATTTTGGATCAGCTGAAGGCTTTTCAGGAAGCTTTTAGGACAGCCTGATAATAATGAATTACAATAATCCAGCCTAGAAGTAATAAATGCATGAATTATCTTTTCAGCATCACTCTGAGAAAGGATGTTTCTAATTTTAGAAATATTGTGCAAATGCAAAAAGCAATCCTACATATTTGTTTAATATGTGCATTGAAGGACATATCCTGGTAAAAAATGACTCCAAGATTTCTCACAGTGTTACTGGAGGCCAAAGTAATGCCATCCAGAGTAAGTATCTGGTTAGACACCATGTTTCTAAGATTTGTGGAGCCGAGTACAAGAACTTCAGTTTTATATGAATTTAGAAGCAGGAAATTAGAGGTCATCCAGGCCTTAATGTCTTTAAGACATTCCTGCAGTTTAATTAATTGATGTGCGTCATCTGGCTTCATTGTCACTGCATAACAGTGACAATGTATGCAGTTCTTTCTAATAATACTGCCTAAGGGAAGCATGTATAATGTAAATACAATTGGTCCTAACACAGAACCCTGTGGAACTCCATAATTAACCTTAGTGTGTGAAGAATACTCCCCATTTACATGAACAAACTGGAGTCTATTAGATAAATATGATTCAAACCACTGCAGTGCAGTACCTTTAATACCTATAGTATGCTCTAATCTCTGTAATAAAATGTTATGGTCAACAGTATCAAAGCTGCACTGAGGTCCAACAGGACAAGAACAGAGATGAGTCCACTGTCAGAGGCTCTAAGAAGATCATTTGTAACCTTCACTAATGCTGTTTCTGTACTGTGATGAATTCTGAAACCTGACTGAAACTCTTCAAATAAACCGTTCCTCTGCAGATGATCAGTTAGCTGTTTTACAACTACTCTTTCAAGAATCTTTGAGAGAAAAGGAAGGTTGGAGATTGGCCTATAATTAACTAAGACAGCTAACTAATGGTTTGATTTATAAATAATTAACAAGTCCAAATCATTCACTAAAACATTATCTCCCAGCTGTTCAACTTTTGAGTATAACAGTGACCTGAAGCGTACAGTTAAAGACAACTTCAGTACAAGTCTGTGTGACTTTGGCCCAGACCTAAACTCTGTCTGTGGAGATGTAAACACAGCAGTTTATCTTAAGATGACCTGCTAAAAAAATTGAATAAACTGCACAAATCCACATTTTTCACTTAGTGGTGATTATGTTAACAGTATAGGTACAAAGCACGGTCGAATGTCAGGAGCTGACCGATGGGGAAAAAGAGCAATTTTATGGATATAAAATTACATCTGTGACACAATTAAGTGCAAAAATAGCCTGGATCCTTTCTGCTCCTTTTAAAGACACTTTTAATTTCCTCACACCTTTTGATTATCAGCATCTAGCACATTTTGGTTCAACCCTCTCCATTATTCCTAAATGCAGTAGGCAGGCGTGGTGGGTGAAAAATCAATAAATTCAGTCTAAGCAGTCTTTAAGACTGGTGATTATGTCAGTGCTGTTTTGCTTATTTTTCAAATATTTTGAGGTACTTCTATAAATTACTAAATCAGATGTAGTTACAGATAGATTTTGGAGTGAGATAAGCAGCTCAGGTAACAGGTGTAAATGTGACAAGAGCCTCCTCAGCCTTTTATTAACTGCAAACTGGACCACGTTAATCCACTAGAGGGCACCTCCTGACCAGGTGAGTGTGTGATTTGTACAGTGAGTGAGAGCCATGTTCATGCAAATGAGACACAGAGTCAGAGGCCTGAAAGACTGCTGATATTTAATGTAGCACAGCATAGTCTAAGATCATGTTGATGCTGTAGGACAGTCGTCAGTATAAACTGCCTTCACACACACAGAATGAGACTGCAGTTAACAGTTACTGTCTCCTCACGGACCCACATTAAGCTGACCTCTGCATTACATACAGTTGCCACATATCCCCACCTCACACAGCACAAACCAGGGCCTCGTTCTCCACATGTGGATGACCCAAGTCATTCAGGTTCGCTGAGAATTTGATTCAATTCCTGGACTGTTTTGTTCTTTGAAGCTGGAGTTGTGTAATCCCACTTTTGCACTCATTTTCTGATACAAATGTTTTAATAAAAAGCAATAATTGTCTTTAATCTTAACTGTATCTATGCATGATCAAAAAAAAAAAAAAATCAAAGCAACCCATTAAAAGATAGACATCAAAATGACAGTTTATCTTTTTAAACTCCTAAAATAACTTGCAGACCTATTTAAAGCTACTGATTGTAGTTCCAGCTCCAGCTTCACGCACTGAGAACTTCATCTGAGATAAACACATAATCAGTCCTCAAACCACATTCAAAGAACCAAACAAGCTGCGTGACAATTCACAGACGTCTGAGCCTGAGAACAGCACGTTAGCTCATTTTAGTCACCTACACACGGGAAGAACAGGGCCTGGGTCAGCAGTTTTTAATCATAGGAAGCTTCATAACACAGTAATATGTAGTGGGTAATTAGCCCATGTGCACATACAGTGGGGATGATAGATTAGATCTGTTCCTCACATTACTCCTCATCAGCTGCTTTGTGTGCAATTGTAGCCTTTAATCCAACCTGTGCTTGCCTCTGTGTGTCTATCAACACTACTGCTGAAGTATGAACCTCATGATTGGGGGGCAGGTTTGCAAAGACTAACACTTCAAATAAGTAAAAAAAGACAAGTGGTTTTTGTTCCTAATGCTATTTAACTATAATTACACATGGTAACAGCACTTTACACATGGCAATAGCAGGCAGGCCGATCAGATTTTAAAGGGAACGTGAGGCACCCGTCCTCCAGCAAAATTACAAACATTGTTCTTCTGTGCTGCCGTCTTAGTCTCAATTTCTTTAATGTCTGAAAGCTCATTTAGAATGAAATTCAAACAAAAAACCTTTGGAAACACCCATGACCCTTTACAACATGCAATGATAGTAATCAGACAACTATAAGGTTGCTCGTTCTTAAGGGGTATAATCCATCATGCTCACTTCTAGTTCTGTATTTTTATTCTTGGACTCTGGCAGAGTGGCTATGCATGACTCACAGATCAAAAATAATCCTTCTCTTATACTAGGCCTCGGTAAAGCCCCTCAATTCATCATCTGTGTACTGCAAGCCAACTTTCTTCTAATTGGCTGCCTCCCCCTGAAACAGTAGGTTTGAATAGCAGGTGGGTGAAGTTCCTGTGCTTGAGGATATCCCCTCTCTGTGACATCATACAGAGCCAAGAGTAGAAAAAAACTGCCTGAAATTGATAATTTAAAGCAGTCTGAAACCTGCACTTCTGGCTCTTGTAGATTCCTTGTACATACACTGACCATTATTTGACATTATTCAATATTTGAAACATTTAATATGAGCATCGACTATTTTAACAAGTCTACTCTAATGCAACCTGTTAAGTCATAAAAAAAGAGAAGAGGTGGTTACACAGCTCTCTAACTACTGGTTTAGATGAAAGCAGGGAGGATAACGGGTCTTCTCACATACTGTAGATCAGATATTAGTGAACTACATGATCCATGTTCATTAGTCTGGAGATATTCTTTAAAATGTAAAAATGTTGCTTTAATTCAAGCATTGCTAATTAATTTTTTTTTCTCATGATTGTCATTTTAGTCATCGGTCTCCTTGAAAGTTTATGTCAGCACAACTGCTGAACAGCAGCAGCTGTGTTCATTTAAAGACTCATGGGTATGAGCAACTAATGCAAAGCCATGATGACCTGAAACTGTATAAGCAATGTTACACAATCTGGTGAACTGCACACACGCAAACCAATGTGCCACTATTTGATTTTCTTTTTGCATCACCTAATCCTAGACACACACACACACCTGCCACCATAAATTGTAGTCGTGTTCTTAAAGGCCTTATAAAGTACACCATCGGAGGTTTGTAAAATGTGACGTGCCACAGCAGATATTTATGAGTAGTGTTAATTAGCACCAGAAGCTATCAGCACACATAAAAATCCTTAGATGTTTGAGCAGGCAGGCACAGCGTTTGCAGGGATTCTGGATGGGCAGTACAAAGTGAGGAACAGGATGACCAGATACTCATTTGTCAGTTTAGTTTTCGTTTGGGCTGACGGTTCCCAGCGACGTCATCTCAGACACACACAGTACGAACCAGTCCATCTATGCAAAATGGTATTCCCCCGACTTTTGGCTTACAAAGGTACACACAAGCAGTTTAATACGCATATGCACATACACACATACACACACACACACACACACACACACACATGCGCGCGCACACAGATTATGTGCGGTGAGGAAAAATGTGCTTCCATACAATCCAACTACAGCATTAACAAACTTAGAGAATGCGAGATCGATTACTTTTTCAGCTTAACTGCATCGCATCCATCTACACAGGCATACGTGGACACACGCAGACACGAGCACACACTCGCTGCCCCGCCCCACCTCGTCCCTCCCTCCCCCTCCCTAATGTTCACAAAGCGCATCTAAAATCAAATTATAGATCTCCCCTAAACAAACCCCACACATTCCATTGGAATTCACGTGGATTTCATAATTCTTCCACACTTTTTTGTTTTTAAATCCACCCTGACCTCTGACAAGCCCGACCTTCCTGCACACAACCTCTGACTGTGTGTACTTTCAATCCCTCCGAAACCTAAACCCGCCCCGTCTCCCATTCCCATCCCCCTGCCCCGCCACTCCTCTACTCCCACCCCCCTCCACCCTTCTCCCATCACTGGCTCTCCCCCCCCCTCCGGTTGGGTTGAGCTGAGGTTGTACAGTAAAATTTGGGGGTGCAGTCTTTATGCTGAGCTGAAGAAGAGGGGTGAAGGGTTGGAGGGAGGAGCAGGAAGGCAGTGATCCTCTGCTGTTCAGTCATCTTCCAGTCCCTGGTTGAGGAGAAAGTTGGCTGCCAGGTTCTCGTTCTTCTCGCAGGCAAAGTAGGCCTGAATCACCAGAGCCTCAGGGAAACCCAACGCTTTTAACTGCTCGGTTGGAAATGATGCCCGAGCAGGGAAGAGGAGACAAAGATGGGAAAGAGAGCTTTTAAAAACAACAGAATAACTTAAAAAAAAAAACATTTTCAATGTTTAACCTTTAACTCATCACTCACCCTTTCAATGGCTTCCTTCTCCTGAGGTGTAACCTGGATGTAGTTGACAGGTGCACCCTCCTCCCCTGCTGCCCCCATCTCTCCAACCTCCGGTGCATCTCCCCCCTCACCAACTGGCTCATTTAACATCTGGATAAACAGCTCCTGATGCTGACTGATTTGCTGGGTAGGAGAGACAGATACAACTGAAAAGTGGTGCACAGAGACAGCCACCAGGAGAATTAACCTAAACGATTCAACGAAGCATCATCCACGGGCACGGACTGTGATACCTGCAGAAGTTGAGGATTCTCCCGGCCTAGTTGCTGGAGGAGAGCGGGAAGCAGAGCAGGGTTCTGCTGGATTGCCTGTCTCATGTGCAGGAACTGGGGCTGGGTACGCAGGAATGCAAGTGGGTTATCTCCTAGAACACAAAAAGAATGGGCATTAGTCACACTAGAGCTTTTAGAAACAAAGTCATATGTGTTTCCACTTTTATCAGTGGGGACACGTGTTCACGCAAACACAACACAAACACATTCACTTCTGCTTATCCTGTTTGGGGTCAGGGGGGCTGGAGTCTGTCCCAGCTGTCATGGGGCGAGAGGCAGGGTACACCCTGGACAGGTCGCCAGCCCGTCGCAGGGCCAACACAGAGAGACAGACAACATCCACCCTCACATTTATGCTCTCATTCACACCTATGGGCAATTTAGAGTTTCCAGTTAACCTAACCCCAGTAAGTGCATGTCTTTGGACTGTGGGAGGAACCCGGAGTACCCGGAGGAAACCCACGCAGACACGGGGAGAACATGCAAACTCCACACAGAGAGAGAGGGAGGGGCCTGGGCCAAGGTGGAATCGAACCCAGGCCTTCCAGATGGTATTCTAACTTTGAAGCAGCAGTGCTAACCACCGCGCCGCCACACCGACAAACGTTTCTTGATTTCTCTGCTCGCCCTCCACAGCCTCCGATGGCTTTGTCCGCTGACTTTTTCACTGACAAGGTTTCCAAGCTTCAGTGTTTCCAGCAGGAAATCTGTAAGAGCCTGCAGCTGCAACCTGTGTGTGTTTGGCCTTACTGAAACAATACTGCAGCACTATCCACCCATACTGCTAGTCGCTTACTGTGTGATGGCATAGACTGAACAGTAAGCGACTCTTTAACAAGCATGTGCCCTGCATGTTAAAGAGTGGATTTGAATACACGTATGGCGATTAGGGCTGCAACGATTCCTCGAATAATTCGATTATAAACAAATTTGTTGCTTCGATGCTTCGTTTAAACTCTGCAGCTCAGGTGTTTCCATGTAAGTGGAGCGTTTCACCCACATTAGCAGCATTAAAGTTCTCCGTCGCTGGAAAATTGACCCTTTAACACCAAGTGGATCATCACTGACATGTTCTTTCAGCCCTTGATTTCTGTGTGCGTGTGTGTGTGACAGAGATCCGCAACGGACTGTCATGAGCACAGGTTGCTAGCGGGCGCCACCATTAACGCTAGCGACCGTTCGTTAACAAGGGGCTCTGTCAAAATATTTTTTATGTTTTAATCCCTGATTAGCGACTAAAATAGACCTGCAATAAAAACGTATTTAAGGAGGATGCTTGTGAATACATAGAATTACAACATCTGGCACAAGCAGCCCCCAGTTTTCCAACAAAAACACCGATAACACAACAGCAGCAGCTGTTTTACATGCAGCCTGTCTGCACACGCACATCAAGCGCAAAGAGGCGGAGCTGTTATTGAGAAGGTGAGCTCAGGTGGAGAGAAAGAAAATGTTTTTCTAGCACCCAAAGCAGCAGCGCATTTTCCTGTAACCACCTTAAAACCTTTACTGGGAAACAGCTGGAGGTCCTAGCTGCTCCATCATCGCTGTTTGTTTCACACAGAGTAAAACTGCAGTAAATCTATGGAAGTTAAAATATGCACATGAACTGTTAAGACAAAACTATTTCTTATCCGATTACTCAATTAATCAATGGAATGGAATAAGCTATTGATTGTTTTAGCAATCGACAGCTGCAGCCCTAATAGAAATCCATAATGAGTCTCCCGACATGTCCCGGTAAACTAACCGGCAGTCAGAAAGACGGCACAGGCATTCAGAAGTCTTCACAGAGTGACCAAAGTGCAGGTTTGATGGCACCCAACAGGTTTAACAACACTTTATTCAATACTGTGCTGGAGAAACACTTAGCTGCTAATGAGTCACGATGAGTCATCTTGCAGTGACAGTTATTTGTTGGAGCTTTGGCTGCACCCTTGCAGCAGTCACATATTCCAGGACTCTTGAATAATCTGATTTTTGACATAAGGGGCATGAATTACCGTCCACTGTTCATTTAAAGCTACAACACATCTTTTCTACCTTTTAATATCCATCAAAGTTTACACAGCACTAATTACTGTGCTCTGCTTCACACAGTTGAGAGACACAAACACACTTGACACCATGTGAGTTTTTGGATCACAACAAATCAGGTGCCCTACCTTCTGCTACAGATGGAGGTTCTGTGTGTCCAGATGTGGGAGCCTGCACTGGGGGATTACTCTCCTGGACTGGGCTGCTGGGGATACCCTGGAAACAACAACAACAACAACGCAACTGTCAATCACACCCACAAACATTTAAGCAATCGAAGAGCATTAGAGTCATTTTGCAGACTGGAACAGCCACCCCCCTTCCCCCAGAGGAAGTCTGTGTTAAATCTGTGAAGAGACCAAGCATGCTTTTCTATTTTATATGGCAACACATATTTCAGTATTTATACAACACAAATCAACAGTTAACTGTCACAACCATGACTACTATATACTGAAAGGCATGTTTGACAATTACAATTATTATAACTGTGTATTTTAAATAAAAGTTCAACTTGCTGGTTAGAAATTAACATGACATTTAAACCTGAACCTGCTCTGAACAATCCAGTTTTTGATCATTGTCTACTGATGTGTCCATCTCATGTTGTTGTTTTTGTTTTCTTAAAGGGATGAAAAACTAATAATCACAAAATATTGAGGCTTCTCACACGATGTCATGCGCACATTGCTCGAGATTTGTCCACTATACAACCACCAGATGTGAGGGAAATGTGCATTCCCCAACTGGTTGGCAGTGATTCCGGGAGGTTTCTGCTCTTGCTGAATGAAATAGGTTGCAAAGAAGATGCTACACCAACAACCTCCCACTGATTGCTTTGGTTGCCAGCAGATTTCCACGTTTGCCTGCAGTTCTCCCATGTTGGTCTGCAAATGCTTTAACTACCAATAGAGTGGCAGTAAGACACAAACCAAAAAACTGGAGAAGGTTCACCTGCAAAGTCGAAGCTGTCCCAAAGTGCTGCAACAACATGTTTCAAACGGTGCAGCTTTCACGTTGAAGGCACATGGTCTCTATTTCCAGTTTGTGTTGCACTTTTCAGTTTCAAAACAGCTCGGAAAGCAGCTGGACAGTGTTTGTAGACAAGTCAGTCCCTTTCAGTTAAACTACGACAATCGTTCCAATGACCAAAGCAATCACAAGGAATCTTTTGCCAACTGGTTTGGGAATACATCTTATTCCTTAGCGACGGGTGGTTGCCAAGAGGTTACTGAGCAGTCTGCAGGCCTGTGTGACTGACGCTTTAGCGTTTCCCTGCAACCGCCATCACCCTCCCGCAACCAGTCAGGTAATACTCATCTTTCCCCTCATGACCTGTGGTTGCCAGATGGTCTCTAGGCCTGTGTGAGTGGTGCCTTATTCACTTGATCCTACACCGTCACCATGGGTGTCACACATCCAAAATGGCAGACAAGTGAAGGTCACATGGTTATTAGGCACGTGTCTGCAAAACCTCAATACTTTTGCGGCCTGTCTGAGTAAAGTCTGTGTGGGGGAAACACTGAGGGTATCTGTGTCTGTTGGTTTGATTTGAAATTAAAGCTTAATGTAACCGTAACATTTGCAAAGATGCTCTGTTACCACAATCGTTTTTAACAGCGTGTCTATTGTTGGAAGGCCCCACTGTGTGTGGTGGTGAGCACTGTGAAGAGTGAGCCTTTTATACATACAAAAACAGACTGAACGAGTTAGTGAAACTTCAAGTCATTTTAGCTGTTCGGATGCACTTATGGTCACTGTGGCTAAAACACTCATCTCCGTATGTAAACATCTCCCTTCCTGTCTCTACCTCACCACCAACAGCAGCAATAGAACTGCGATTTCATGCAGCGTGCATTCTGGAGAGTGAAGAGCACCACCCTTGAGTAGTTCATGTTAACCCCCTCCCCTTTATGTGTGTGTGTGAGACATACAGTAAGAAGGTACTCCACAGCTCTGTGGGGGTTGTTGAAACTGGCCCGCAGCGCGGCCACCACTCTCTCCCTTTCATAGCCCATAGACATGATCTCCGTCAGCATCGCTTCATACTCTGCTCCAGTCACTGAAAACAGAAACCGTTTTAAACAAAAGTTATAGGTTTGTGTGTGGTTCAGTGGCTTTTTTTATTCTTTATCCACTGAAATTTATTCAGACTTGACAAATTTTTATAGACAAGTTAAATCTACTTCTACAATCCAATACACCATCTTCTGATTCTGAGCCTTTACCATGAAAACATATCTAGGCAGAGTTTTGACTTTGGAATCTCAGCAGACTTTTCCTTACAACATGGATTAAAATAGAAACATTTCACGTATTCACTTCCCTCTCTTAGTATGCACATAAAGTAGGAGGAGACCAAATGGGAATCCCCCATTACTCTGTGTGGCACAACAAGCGATGGCCTGCGTTTGTCAGATCCTAAATATAGAAATGGCATGTAGTACACTGCAGCCTGTAAAGTCCCAGTTTTACAATAGTAACAACTTCTGGTAGCTCATGCAAGTCTCACACAACACAGTCAATTGTCTGTCTCTGTACGGTTTACTTTTAACGACTGGAAAAATAAATCGGTTTCATTAAGACAGGCGCCAGCTGCTTTTATCCGTCCTGTGATGTAAATATGATGGCGTGCTTTACCTACCGAGCGTTGAAGATGCATCCAGGCCCTGACTACCACCACTGGAGCTACAAAATATGAGGGTGGAGAAGAGAAAAACAGACATTAGACAAGTTTCCTGTGATTTCATGGTGAACAGAGGCTGTGATGAGAGGGGCAACAGGCAATGTTGATAGAAGTGAGCTTGGTCACTTCCAATTTAAAGAGGCAATTAGAGGCAATGATTAAACTAGAACTTTGAGAAAATTACAAAACCAAATAGGCAAGAAAATTCAAAAATACATCTGTGTATTTTACTAAAGCTTAAGATACTGACATTTGACAAGTCTTTGACTTCTTCAAATGTGCAACATTTTTCATTTATTATACTTTTTATTGCCAAATCAAAAAAAATGAGATCTTCCCGCTTTCTCAATTGCTTCTGTGTGAAGGATGTGTGACGGATTTTCCATGGTAAATCCAAAAATGTTAATATTCACTCCCGAGCACTTCGCTTCAATGGCTTTCTTAAACTTCCTTACAGCGTTAGCAGCGTCAGCCAAGGGAGTCCACTGATCACTAATGTCAGCAAATGGACAGCTCACAATACAACACAGATTTCACAAAACTGGTGTAGCTTCAGAAAATATTTTATAGGCAAACCACCCTGGAGAAGAATCAAATTCAGATTAGCCAGGAAGCTGCCACGTTAACCAGCTGATTTAGCAGGTAAGCTAATGTTAGCTAACATCTGCTAAAAGGAAAGCCAGTTTTAACTAGTAAAGCCCGTACGGCCAAACGTGAACGTGACCCGTCAGGGAAAACCTAGGGTCAAAATTACAGTGCACTTAATTCATGGAGGGCACCCCAAGTTAGCTTTGAGTTCATGTATCATTGCTAAATTGTAGCTAGCTGGCTAACTGTAGCTTTCTTGCTCGCTGGCAAAATCTTCACCAGTTCTCTTATTTATAACTCATTCAATGCAATGATACTGAATTTAGCTAACAATAAATCATGTAATAGTACCAAGCAAAGATGTATAAATACAATACAGTATACAGTAATAATCAATAGTATATAGGTATTCAGCCAGTTATAACTTTGCAAAACAGCACCTACTGGGTACTGGTAGCTTTGCCAGAGCCCAATTCAAGGCTGTTGTCAATTTCAGTTTGTAGTGCAACTAAACTTACTGATAAACTCTATAACCCACGACACCTGGGAGCAGATCCCACAGATTTAGATTTTAAACTTTTAATGATATCAAGAACTGACTCCAGCGACCTGGTCAGTGACACTGCCAGTAGGAAAAAAACGAGGCGGAAAAAGGCAGGGCTAGCTGCAGATCAGCGACTGACCTTTGACAAAAAAAAGAGAGGGGATTGACCACTACTATATGTTAATCTTGGATTGATAAACAGAATTAAAAAAGAAAAGAAGAAAAAAAAAAAAAGAAAGCTAAAATGAGTCTAAATAACCAGTCTGAATAGCCAGGGACTGGTCTGCCAGGGCCTCCACCTAACACATAAAACACGAACGAAGCCAGTGGAGGTGATTCTGACATCTGACAAGGATGCCTCCTGGGCGCAGCGTTCCGGCCATGTCCTACCGGGAGGAGGTGCCCGGGCAGACCCAGGACATGCTGGAGAACTTATATCTCTCGGCTAGCCCGGGAACACCTTGGGGTCCTCCTGGATGAGATGGAGGAGGTGGCTGGGTAGAGGGAGGTCTGGGCTTCTCTGCTTAGGCTGCTGCCCCTGCGACCCAGCCACGGATAAGCGGAAGAAAATGGATGGATGAAAGCTAAAATAAGTCACCAAATGGGGCAGCCCATCCAAGTAGTCTACTGTATGTTTGGGGAAACACATATCAACTTCAACCAGTCCAGTTGTTCTTTTACTAAAATGTAACACCAGCAGTTACTTTCATTATTAGTTAATCTGCCCAATTAATTTGTAACAACCAAAGGTTCATATGTCCAAAACCCAACAAATATCCACTTAGCCAACATTCTGAGTATAATAAAGAGAAGCATAGTTGAGAAGTAGTGAATATTTGATTTGTCTCCTTTGAAAAAGAAAAAAAAAGTACAATGACTAATAACTTATGACTGTAATTGCCCATCAATCTATTAAGTTTAGCTATGATTCAGGAGGCAGGACACAGGATGTACAGGCTAGCTGTGACTTAGCCTGCACTATTCTCACACTGGCACAAATTCAGCACATTCAGAAACCACAGGCTGTACTATGAAGCTGGCTGATTAAAGCCCATTTAACATCCAAGCTGACTGCATCATACAGTCGTTTCCATTGAGTAGCATCTACAAAGGTTCAGGTGGCAGTGAATGAAAACAGCCTGAGTAATAAGAGCATACCTGGCTGGTGGTTGTGGTTCTGTGGCTGCAGCACTTGACTCCTCTTTGGCCTCCCCGCTAGGAATGGGGACAGCTGCAGGGGCAGGGGCTGGGGCTGGAGTTGGGTTTGTGGCCGGGGCAGCTGTTGACGTGGAGCCAGAGTCCTGTACGGGGGGCTTGGGTGCTTCTGAGACTGATGGTGAGGCTGCAGCTGCAGGCTTAGCCTTATGTTTATTTATTTAAAAAAAAAAAAAAAAAAAGTGCTATTAGACTAGCAACTTACTATTAGAACTATTTAACATTAAAAGCAGCCAAATATACCATGTGACCCACAGGCATTAAAGTCAGATCTCACCTTGGACACCATCACTACAACAAAGTTCTTCTCATCAATTTTGTAGTCCTTTATTGGCGTGTCATCTTGCAAGATTTTTCCAGCATATATCAGCTTCTGCCCAGAAACTGGAAAGTTGTCTTTCCCCCTTTCTGCCTCTATCTTCTCTTTCAAGGCCTTCACCTAATAATGAAGCAAGGACTCATTATCCATGTCATGTAAGTTTGTGTTAGATGTCAAGCTTTCTATCAAGTCGTTACAAAGCAGGGACGCATCCTAGCTCACTTTAGCTTTAAAGTTACTTCTACTAATAGTATAAAATGCAGTACTTTCTTCCACACTTAGTCTATTCAGTGTTTACTGCAAACTAAAATGCGGAGTATCACTTAAAATTATATCCACTATGGGTATGTATGTATGTATGTATGTCTGTATGTATGTATGATGTCATTATGATATATCGCTTAACAATGGCCGTGCAAGCTACACCTAAAGATGTGAGGACATGCTAAGAGACCGAGTCAGGCTCTGAGTCAGGCTAATCGCAATTGGCAGTGTCATAGGCGTTAGCATTAGCATTCACGAGTGTAGCCCACCGCTTGCGTTCATCACAAAATTATCAGATTTAATACTAACCTATATCAGACGGTGATGTAGCGGAGTAACCACAACCGTGTAACAAGCTTTAAACGCTGAGAAAATTCGTTAAAACTGTGTCGCTATGACTTTGATAATGAGCTACTTTGCTAGCTAGCATGCTAACGTTAGCTCGCAACACAAGTAAGGCGTCGCGTTGTTTTGCGGTTTCTTGTGGGTCGCCAGTTTGTAACGTGTAGGGTTATTGTGAGTCCTCCTGTCGAGTCTAGTTTAATCGTTCTTTAATATCTAATATAAATGAATGGAAAGCTGTCGGGTCTTCGCGCAGAGCCAAACACAGGTCCCGTAGCTAGCACCATTAGCTAGCACCATTAGCTAATAGCCACTCACCGTTTGTTCGGGGTCTATCTCAATCTGAATAGTCTGCTGCTGCAGCGTTTTCAGCGTGATCTGCATGGTAGCGGCGACTGACGCTGGGTCAGAGGTGCTTTAAACAGAGAAACGGTTGCTCGCTAAGCAGTTAATCTGTTTTTAGAGTTGGCGTTTCGGGTGAGATAACAACTAGCCGAGAAATGTGTGTATCCATGAGCACTCAGCAAATCGCCATCTTTGGTGACAAGCTGGTGGTGCGGCGAGCAAAGCTCCGCTAGAAGCTACGAGATCTCGCGTTCACGAGCTGCGCTCCGCGACTAGGCATGCTGATGCAGGGAGGGGGGGGGGGGTTTTCCTTTTAGGAACTACAGAACTCATATTTCACACAGGATGATTATTATTAAGAAATCGGTGATTACGATTACAACCGGCTAAATTCAGAAAACTTGATGCTATTGCAAAATTTAGTTTATATTATCTGAAATGTAAGGTACATATCAAATGCAATTTGTATTTCTGCCTAAACGGTGCACTCAGCCGTTTTTTGAGTTTATGTAATAGGCAAAAAATAATGTTGTACTCATAAATATGCATTGATTAGTGTGTAATTACTTCTTCCAGCAAATTGATGCATTCTTATAAACTTGAATGCATTGGCTAAGATGGACAATGCAGTTCTGACTAATCATGTTTTATGTATGTGGCTAGAGACTGGCCACATACATAAAACACCAAAGGCAGAGACGAGAACTTGTAGGCATTCCCATGTTGTGGAGGCCAATTTTAATTTGTGTCTGGGAATTTTTGACCATTCTTCTAGAAGCGCATTTGTGAGGTCAGTCACTGATGTTGGACAAGAAGGCCTGGCTCACAGTCTCTACTCGCAGTCATGTTGGAACAGGAAGGGGCCATCCCCAAACTGTTCCCACAAAGTTGGGACCATGAAATTGTCCAAAATGTCTTGGTATGCCGAAGCATTAAGAGTCCCTTCATATAACTTAATTGACACATTGGTTTTTTATTTCCTGATTTACTGCTAAGTGTTGATATAATTCAAATATATCAAAATATAGCGTGTGCAAAAATATACAGTAGTAAAATCATGCAGACCAGCTGCAGCTATTATGGAGTACGGTCTAACTTTAATGGGTGCATTCCAATGGTCGAGTTTGCTTAGGAAGATTCCTAACTGAGAGAAGTGACACAGAAATATCTGCATGGTGGCCATAATAACAGCTGTTCCAAATACTACTGAAAGAAGTGTCAGTGCTTTCTTTATTGCCTCCTTTAGCATATGATACACTGGGACCATCCTTTATGAAAGGAGAAGAGAAAGAGCTAGAGTTAACATTTACATGATGTGATCCACCTTGTTTATGATGTCAATCACATCATATAAATGTTAACTGTGTGGCAGACAGGAGATGGACACAGATTGCAGGACTTGTAAGACCAGATGAGTTTTTTTCCTGAGCTTTTACGAAATACAAAGCAACGTGGGTCAGGAGCAAATAATCCAACAACTGTAATCTTCTAGGAAAACAGACTACAGTGAAGGACACAACTGAGAGAGAACACAACAAATAACAGAGGGACAGTCAGACAATTTATACAGAGAGGATGGGAAAACAGGTGGGAACAAAGGTGGCAAAAACTAACAATGATTTGGAAGGAAGTTAAACTAGACACAAGATGAGTCACCAAAATAAAACAGGAAGAGAGTCACAATGGAATGAGGAGACGAGAATAACTTGACCAAACAGAAACGAGACGAAAACTGAGTCAGACATGGAAACACGAGAGAGGCAGGAATGACAGGGATTCAAGGAATAACACAAACACATTGAAACCAAGAACAGAAGTAGATGGGAGCTAAAAGCCTGAGAATATAAATATAAAGAAACAAACCAGGAAATGCAAGACATCCCCAAAACTCAAGAACCCTGGATCCAAGACCCAGGGACCATGACAGAGGGACAGAGTGGTAATAATACAGTGTAAGCTCAGATTTTATGCATGTGAATGCAGACCAAAAGAAGTCGTGTGAGGTTTTACAAAGCTCGGAAAATCAAGAGAACACTCAAATCACGCATTGGATTCATGAAGGAAATATTTAAGTTGAAAATCTTGACATATACAGACATACACTCTCCAGCCACTTCATTAGGTATACCTGTTCAACTGCACATTAATGCCAGCATCTTATCATTCCAATCACATGGCAGCAACTCAATCAATTTAGGCATGTAGACATGGTCAGGATAACACGCTTAAGTTCAAACTGAGCATCTGAACAGGAGATGAAAGGTGATTTAAGTTGCTTTGAACGTGGCAGACAGACTGGTGTGAGCATTTCAGAAACTGCTGATTTGCTGGGTATTTCAAAGCAGATCAGCCATCTCCATTCTCTTTACAGAGCATGGACCGAAAAGGAGAAACGATTCAGTTTTCTGGGTCAGAACACCTTCAGAAAAGAATGACCAGACCGCTTCGCGCTGATAGGAAGGCAACAGTAACTCAAATAGCCACTCATAACAACAACCAATGGCAGAATTGCCTCTGTGAATGAACAACACAACAAACCTTGAAGCAGATGGGCTACAGCAGCAGAAGACCACACCGGGTGTCACTCCCGTCAGCTAAGAGCAGGAAACTGAGGCTACAGTTTGCACAGGCTCACCAAAATTGGACAACAGAAGATTGAACAGAAGATTCCAGCAGGATAACGTGCCATGTCACAAAGCTCAGATCAAACTGGTTTCTTGAGCATGGCAATGAGTTCACTGAACTGAGACTGAGATGGCCTCCACAGTCACCACATCTCAATCCAAAAGAGGGATGTGGTGGAACAGGGAATTGTCATCACGGATGTGCAGCCAACAAATCTGTGGCAACTGTGTGATGCTGTTGTGTCAACATGGACCACAATCCCTAAGAAATGTGTGCAGCGCCTTGTCGAATCGGTGGCACGAAGAATTAAGACAGCTCTGAAGGCAGAAGGGTGTCCAACCAGCAAGTGAGTGCATTTTGTTTGTTGAGCACAAAATGACATGATAACAATCAGTGGAAACCAAAATCATCAGCCCTTTCAAAGCTAGATTCAAAATCATACCAATAAAAAATAAAGTGTGCCTTTTTTTAACATGGGACAAGGGGCACAAAGTGAGAACAGGCCACCGAACGCTAGGCGCTCTTACCTGTGGCATTCTTCCCTCAGGGCTGCGTTCAGGCTCGATAATTATGCAGCAAAATGTTTAATCCATAGTTACACCTCCTTGTTAAGTGATGACATATTAATTCTACTGCATTATCAAAGGATCTAGTCTTTTAATATGCTGCAGTTTTGTTTAAGGACGAGTCTTAAAAAAAAACTCATATACAGCTTCTGTTATTAGCACATTTGTGACAAGCCTTTAACCCTTTAAGGTAAGCTGTACAAACTCATGGTGTACACCAGAACCTCGGGGCTTGTGCTGTCCTGGACACCAATATTTTAACACTTCAGAAATGGATCTCTTTCAGGCAAACAAAGATTTCAGCAACGAGATAAAGTTTGGGATCGTGACTTTTTGGTATTAAAATCACTGAAACCAGCATATAAATATCTCATTATCTTTATACATGTCGACTAGCGATCTAGCTTGCTGCTGCTTTGTAGCTGCTCAGCCTCCTGCATCCTCATTTTGATGGATGCTAAGCTTGGTTGTAACACCCTGAAGAACAGCCACATTGTATTGGAGGTCACAGAATTTTTAACTCCCAGAGGTGCCTCAGTGGTTGTCTATTATCGGTATCTGAAGGGGCGCTCTGACCTAGAAATAACTAAGAATTAACAAGCTAACAGCAGGAGTCACCCTTTCATTGGTCGACCTGGAAATCCAAGCAGTGGTCTCCAGGTTGAACGATCTCCTCCAAAAGTGTTCTTTCACTCAAAAAGTCTCATGTGAATCTAATTAGAAGCATGATACACATTGACTTGGTACTGCCCTGCTAGCAGTAAGTTACTTGAGCCATCATGTGTACTGCAGGTGCTTCTATTAGCAGTTAATGTGGATGATCAGCCAAGATTTGCGTTTTTTTAAAATAGATTAGTAGATTTTCCTGTGCTGCTGCGTTCAGATATGTACCTGACCTGAGTAAACTAAAAATCCACTATTAAACTACTTATTGAAATTATAATATGAAATGAAATCATTAGAAAAAATAGCAAGATAACATTAAACTTTAAAAGAAATTATAGTTGCGAACATACACATCCTTTAGCATCCACCGGGGGGTGCTGCAGCATTCTCAGCACCCACTTCCATTGCAGTGTTTTCAAATTGGAAATACCCCAGGAGCATGGGGCTGTTACTGTAGTACACATAACTACAATACTACTACAATAACAGCCCCATATAAACTCAGCCTTCCAAAAATTTTGATCAAAACTTCACAACTGTAAAGGTTAGTTACTCTATGTTGCACATTTGTGATGCGTTTGCATTGACAAAAACCAGCTATGAGGTGCACACACATACACACACACACACACACACACACACACACACACACACACACACACACACACACACACACACACACACACACACACACACACACACACGTGCGAGTGTTTAAACACACACTCCAAGCGCAGTTTATCAGCGATCTGTGCAGTTTTGTGTTACAGTCACCAGAGGACAGAGTGTGACCACACAGAGACAAAGCGTGACTGAAAGGAAGGGGGAGTCAAAAAGACAGGAAGTTAAACCAGCACGTGTGTGGTTGTGTTGGTTTGTGATATTGCTTTGGTTGTTTAACTGAAGCCTTTCAGGAGAATGGGAAGCACTGTCATCAGACACATGCTAAGATTGTGCTACAGAGGGCTGGTTGTAAAGGTGAATGAGTTTAGTGGCTCAAACTTGCCCGACTGTGCCTGTTGAGAAACACGGGGAGAGAATAGCTCATTCACCTTTGTGAACCCTTCAGATGCATGAATACTGCGGTAGGTTCTGTGTGAAAGCTGCTGTAATCTGATCGATTCCATGGGAATACTGGCCCATGTGTGTGATTTGTTCAGCTTTTTTCTCTTTGTGAGCCAAATTACCAAATTCTACATTTCCTCACAGACACACAAACACACACATACACACATACGCACAATAATGCACACATACTCTGGGCCAACCATCAGTCACGTATTCAGCAAGCTTTGTGACATAAATTTTTTATCAAGTAACCCCACACACACACACACACGCACACTTCCATCGCTCACTGCCAGGTTTGCCAGGGTCTCCCAGTCGGTTCTCTCCTTCCTGCTGCTCCTCACCCCCATCCTCCTCCTCTCCTTCTCCTCAAGGTTTATTTTCCACAACCTTTTCATACTTCTGTTTGGTGATTTTTGTTCTCACCTGATGCTAGCTCTACTAAAGTGGTTTACCCTGTTTGCAGGTGAAAAGGGTGGAACAGCTGGAAGTGAAGACGAGATTACAAAGAGAGTGGAGAGAGGAAGGAACAGAGTGATGAGTGATGAAGTGAAAAGAGAAGGGTGTCAAAGGGGGAACGGTCGGGCTGTAAGAGATTGATGAAGAAGAATGAGAGACAGTGTGTGTGTGTGTGTGTGTGTGTGTGTGTGTGCATGGACGGTGCCCTAAATGTGTGTTCATCTGGGTTAATTCTCAAGGACAGAACTATTAAAGATTAACAACCAACCACCATGTTTTATTGAGACCTGGCGCATTTGCAGACATATGGCTCTAAACACAGACCCACTTAAATGTCTGTGATTGTGTGTCGGCTTTGTATGCATGTGTGTGTTTCTGGAGGCTTTTATTTTGTTCAGACAACGGCACGATCTTTTCTAAGAAGACTTATTGTGACTGTAGGCATGGCTTTTTGCTGAAGTGCTGCAGTCAAACTTCAGTTAGATTAGCTTCGCTTAAGGCGCACGCCTGACAACAAAGTAGAATAGGACCAGAAATTGCAAATAATGACTGTTAAATGATATCTTGGAAGTATGGAAGAGACATTTCTGAGCTTTTTAAGATGCACTGATCACAGTGCTACATATTACCTAATGGAAGATATACTAAACCATAGCACCACTACTCCCCAACTCTGACAGTATGACTGCCTCGTTATCAAGGGGGGTCCACACAGGAAGTGATTCGCAGTGATGTGGTCACCTGAGACCATCCATCCATCCATTTTCTTCTGCTTATCCTTTCCAGGGTCGCGGGGGCGCTGGAGCCTATCCCAGCTGTCATAGGGCGAGAGGCAGGGTACACCCTGTACAGGTCACTAGCCCGTCACAGGTCTAACACAGAGAGACAGACAGCCATTCACACCTATGGGCAATTTAGAATCACCATTGAAGGTCTCTGATATTCGGTGACTGCAAGTAGTGGTGCAACTTTTCTCAACTTCAAGGCGAGTGACTGAAGCAGCTAGCAATGAGACCCAAGGCTACAGCTGGCTGACACATGACAGGGTGTCAGCCTGTCATGTGTGCGATGAGCAATTTGCTTTGTGTGTGTACACCCCTTAAGACCACAAAATAGTAACAGTTTGCTGTGAGAACTCTTTTGCAAGCATCTGGCCACTTTTAGGCATATACCTTCTTTTAGAACAGACCCTGACCGACAGGCCGATACTAGCCACTCGCTGATTTATTAACATCAGGCCGATATCATCAACAATGTTATGAGTGCGGATTTTTTCATAGTTTGTCTCTGCAACTTTGGCAACACAGAAACAGAACAATCAGCTGGAGCAGAGTCGCGCAGAGGGAGTGATTCATTGACAATAAAACAAGCTTGTTTTTAAACTGCACTGTCATATTATCTTAGTAAAGACTCATAAATAGCTGCACATAACAAATGATAGGGAAATCTGTTTATGTTCGTTGCATCTGAAGAAAAAACATATCAGCCAATATAGCAGATGTTTTAAAATATTGGTATCAATAAAAATCCTATTATGGTCAGGCTCCAGACTAGTAGCACTGTAACAGTTGACATTTTTTGCCCATGACTTCCAGATCTAGCTGTCACTGGAGTCCTGCAACACAGCTGGGCAAAATACAGTCCTGTCATTATGGATGGGTTTTCTTAAAGGTCTCCTTCTGATGTCCAGTTGAAGGACGTTTTATCAGTATGGCTTTTGCAGATTTATGAGTGCTGGCTCTCTTCCACAGTGTGTCTTTTGTCCCGTCTCCCTCCTCTCGGCCCCAACCGGTCGCCCCTCCCTGAGCCTGGTTCTGCCGGAGGTTTCTTCCTGTTAAAAGGGAGTTTTTCCTTCCCACTGTCACCAAGTGCTTGCTCATGGGGGTCGTTCTGATTGTTGGGTTTTCTCTGTAATTATTGTAGGGTCTTTACCTACAATATAATGCGCCTTGAGGCGACTGTTTGTTGTGATTTGGTGCTATATAAACTGAATTGAATTGAACTGAATTATTAGAACATGCTGTGTTAGCCAATACCACCACTCCTAAGTTTAACTGGTCTAGAATGCTGCAGCAGGCCTGCTAACAAAAT